>NC_137970.1:90482899-90677899 GCF_963924665.1 Micromys minutus
AACCTATCTGTAGAAGTGAAACATCCTCAGATATTGATAAACTCTGTCAGAACAGAAAAAAAGGCCAATTTAAAGACATTCAGCCTAAAATGGGCTAGCTAGCTGGCAGTGTTAGGAACTTAGGAGCAGGGCTGGCAATGAGGTTGGATAAAAGTCTGGAGAATCAATCTGTCTCTATGAGGCAAACCTGTAGGCAAAGAAATCAAGGGCTTGTGTGTCATCTTGCCAAAAAAAAAAAAAAAAAAAAAGGAGTGTCACTTAGTTTAGTAAGCTTACTTAGGATGAGTAAAATGGTCCGATTTGTACTTTGAGAAGCTCTGGGTTGAATTTCAAGACCAGCTCATAAGTACAGGAAATAGGACCATGGTGTGTCTGGACAGGATCAGATCTGAGACACATTTTCTAATGTAGTAAGTGGCTTCATGGCTAGACAGTATGATTGAGGAGCTGGGTGTGATGTAAGAAAGGAGGCTATCAAGACCAGGTGATATTAGCATTCATTTCTAATGCAGGCAGGCACAGGATAATGGGATCATGAAAGTCGGGTTTATCAGACAAGAAATAGTGTTTTAGTCTTAAATTTATCAATTTTGCCATTAATGTGGCAAGCCAAATCTTGGTTGTGGGGTTGTCCTGTGCATTGGAAGATGATCAGCTGCATCCTTGGCCATTATCTATTTATTACATGTTAAGAATGTTCTCTCCCCAACTACTGACAGGCAGAATAACCAGAAATACCCCAACTTTGAAAAATGTCATCTGGGAGGCTGCGTCTCCCTGCTTAGAAGCCATTGCTCTAGAGTCATTAGAGGGAAATTCCCTGTGACTTCCCCTCTTTTCTTGCACTCCACAATGTCAGAGTATCTGTTTGGATCTTCCTTAATAGAAGGTAGAGGACAGACACATTATTGAATATTTTTCTAAGATATCAGCATGTTTAGTTAAGCCCATAATGCACCCTGTTATCTGGGTCCTTTTGGAATTTATGAGGCTCTTTCCACTGCCTAGAGGAGACCTGATCTTGTCTTTGATACTTCCCAGCTTCTCAACAGAAGGAAACCTTGGTGAGAAAGTAAAATGAAGACATCTAGGCATGGAGGCTCATGTCTGTTATGCCAGCACTCTGGACTCTCTCTTGGAACTATCTCTGGGAACAAGGACTACTAATGGTTTGAGGCCAACCCACACAGTAACTAGTGACTTCCAGGCCAGTCTGGGTTACAGTGCAAGACTCAGTCTAGAAAATGTATCCTCTCCTTTACAGTAAAACAAGACCAAATAAGCTAACTGAACTGGGGGTGGGACAAGTGTTCCCAATATTGGGGAAGCTGAAATGGGAGAATCGTATCTTAGAGCCTAGTTTGGGCTCTGTAGTAAGACAATGTCCAAAAGGAGGAGGTGGGGCAGGAGGAAAAATAAAAAGAAACAAACAGTCCTCAACCCCCCCCCCCACGCTACACACCAGAGTTGATGAGGTTCAT
Source organism: Micromys minutus (assembly GCF_963924665.1). Taxonomy (NCBI): domain Eukaryota; kingdom Metazoa; phylum Chordata; class Mammalia; order Rodentia; family Muridae; genus Micromys; species Micromys minutus. The sequence continues at coordinate 90,484,381 of NC_137970.1, forward strand.
AGGTCAGTTCAGCCACCCCTGGGGCCAAAGTGCAAAACAGGGAGATGGTAGTCTCAGGCCCAAGTCATATGGGCTGGAAGGATCAAAAGGAACTCAGTGTTGCGTCATCATGAGTTTGATTATTCAAGGCCAAAGGGAGAGTTTCTTGTTTACTGCAGTTCCTGGAAAGTTTTCCATTTGTTTTTATTCTTCTTGCACACCAGGGGGTGACCTAACTTCAATGTAACAGGTCCTTAGAATAAAAGCACACAGAATCTATAAAGAAGAATTTGATTTTGAAGAAGAAATAGCATCCCTAACCCTCTCTGGCTTCGTGACTCCAATTGAAAACCAAACCAAAACAAAAAAGGTTGTTGGAGCTGGTTAGAGTCAGAAAGAAAGGGAAGTGGTCTTTAGAGATTCACTCTCAGACAGTAAACCAGGATCAGCTGGGTGAGAGGAAAGCTATTCCATTCCCTCCCCTGTGACATTCTTTTGTCTTTTGTCTTTTTTTTTTTTTTTTTTTTTTTTTTTTTGCCACAGTGTTCAAATTACCAGAGTCATTTCTGAAGGTTAATGATAAGTCTTCGGTGGAACCTCTTGTAATCATTTCTTACCGTTACTGGGAAAGTTTTAAAGCGCTCATTCAAAGTAGGCCAGTTGGTGCCCATGAAGGCACTCAGCCAGTTCCCCAGGGCTCTTTTTTTCCAACTGGAGACTCCTTAAAAGGCAAATGGCATAATCATTTTGGAAATGTTACCATAAACTTATTGTATAATGTTTATAACACATGTCAACAAGTGTGTATGTTTGAGGTGGTGAGGAAAAGGGAGCCTTGGGCCAAAGACAACCTACTTAAAGAGGGATTTGAAAAGAGCAATACTAGCTACCAGTTCCATCGGATTTGATGGTGCTGTTTTCATAACCATCATCTCCTTCGCTAATGCACGTATAATGGCTTCATGCTGAATTTTAGCAGCCAGAACCAGTGTCTCAAGACTCTACAAACAAAACCTCTTCCTAGAAATCTTTCTTGCCCCTACCCTCTCATAAGGCACACTTCTTTCACTCCACGGTTCCATGCACGTGTTTTGGTGATAGCCTGGGAAACTGTTTGCCTCTCTTTCTAGTCAAGTTCTTTTTCTTTTATTGCATATTTTATGGATTTACATTTCAAATATTATCCCTTTTCCCTGATTCCCCCTCTGAAATCCTCCTCTCCCATCCCCTCTCCCCTGTTTTTATGAGGATGCTTCCCTTCCCACCCACCCACTCACCACACTGACATTCCCCTACACTGGGGCATTGAGCCTTCACAGGACCAAGGTCTCTCATCCCATTGATTCCTGACAATGCTATTTTCTGCTACATATGTGGCTGGAGCCCTGGGTCCCTCCCTGTGTACTCTTTGGTTGGTGGTTTAGTCCCTGGGAGCTCTGGGAGGGAGGATCTGGTTGGTTGGCTGATATTGTTGTTCTTATGGGGTTGCAAACCCCTTCAGCTCCTTCAGTCCTTCCCCTAACTCCTCCATTGGAGTCCCTGTGCTCAGTCCAGTGGTTGACTGCGAGCATCTGCCTCTGTATCGGTCAGGCTCTTGCAGAGCCTCTCAGTTCAGTTCTACTTAAGACAAAAAAATCTTTGCTTGGTGCTGAGGACAGAACTCGGAGTGCTGTGCGTGCTAAGCACGCATTGAACCACAGAACTAGACACCTCCAGCCAAACGTTTGCCTTTAATGATTGTCTTCCATAGCTCGTGGACTTCACAAATATTTACTGAACTCAAGAGCCTTCATTCCAGAGTGGAGTCTTTGTTTAGCTAGACCAAACATTCTGATGGCCTCTGGGTGAGGTTGAGACTAGATATATATTCAGCCGTTTTTTATGGATAACTTTTTATAACTACTTTCAGGTAACTCTATTGACTTAATGTGACTAAAATGGATCTTAGTGGGTGTCACTATCCACCTAGACAAGCTCTTTACCAGGAAGAGTGGCAAAAAAAAAAAAGTGTTTTTTTACCCTATTCATGTTCTAATGCATAACACTTGTGAGTATATTGCCTTACATAGTAAAAATAATGACTTTGAAGATTTGATTAAATAAAGCTTAAACAATAGATTTGTGTGTGTGTACATATGTATGTATGTATTATGTATGTACATGTGCGAGTGCGCAGAGGGGGCAGAGATCAATTATTAGGTGTCTTTCCCAATTGCTCTCCTTTTTTTGGGACAGACTATCTCATTGAACCTAGAGGTTACCAATTTAGCTAGACTGACCAATTAGCACATCCAAAACTCCAAGGGCTATTCCTGTCTCTACTTCCCCAGGGCTGGAATTACAGGTTCACTCTTCAGTGCCTGGCTTTTAATGTTGCTGTTGAACTCAGGTCCTTGTGTTTGTGTGGCAAACACTTTATCAATGAACCCATCTCCCTAGCCCCCAAATCAAGCCTTTTAAAATTTGTGCACTATGTATTGTGATTTTTATAAGAAGAAACTGGAGATAAGTTAGCCAGAGTCAGAGAAAGAGGTGCATTTGACCATGAAACTGAGGGTTGAGTGTTACAGCAACAAACCAAGGAATTTGGGCAGTGTCTCATAGCTGGAAAAGTCAAAGAAGTCAAAGAAACAGTTTATGTTCTAGAATCTCCAAGAGAAAAAGTAGCTCTCCCTATAATTGGGTCTCACCTAGTGAGACTTCTGATATTCAGAAATGTATTTATAACAGAGCTTTTAAGTTCAAAATCATCCAAATTGTGGCGACTTTCACAGCAGCAGTACAAAACTCAAAAGCTTCTGATTTCCTCCCCTTTCCTAAGCTCAGAAGTGATCATTAGTACCCAGTATCATGGGTCCATTGTGTAGCCTTTCAACACGTTCTGTATCTTCTCATTACATATTCTTCACATTTTTTCCATTATGTTCATGTAGGTGTGTGTGCACGTGCACACACATGCCATGGTGCCCATGCAGAGTTCATAGGACAACTTGCAGGATTCAGTTTTCTTCTTCCTCCATCTCTACTCACTAAGCTTTACAATCTCTCAATCTCCCTGTTCCCCCTTCCCCTCTCACTCCAAGCCCCTCTCTCCTGGAATTGGTCACAATCCTACTTCAGTCCCAGAATTGTTAAACACGTGTTTAATCCAGGCCACTGTGCTCAGGTATGAAACACCACACTTGTCTACAGTATGTACCTTGAAACCTAAATCTATAGTAAGTTGATTGTGTGTTTTAACAATTTAAGTGCACAGGATAGTGACACAATCCTTTGTTTTGGGCAATGTCACTTTAAAAATTCAAGTCAATTATTACCAGCTTTCAAATATACCATTGTCCAATCCACAAAGCAGAGTGTCACTAAAGTCCCCTATTTATACTTCAAGTCCACCCAGAGAAATAAAGAAGGTTGGTATTACTAATCTAGGAGTCAGAACTTTGGAAACAAGGGCTCAGAGACCTAGAAGCCAGCTTTCCAGATTCCCAGGCCAAGGTTCTTTTCCTACATGACCCTGCCCTAGTATGTAGTAGGGTGCAGCCTTTGGCACCTGGGTCAACCAAACATCCAGCTCGAAGTAGGAGTGGAGAGGCCAGTGGTTGGAGCCCTGCCACAAAGCTCCAGGGGAAGTCGCCTTGGGTCTTCCACGGGACTCCCAGGTAGCTGTGACAGGTGGTGGCCAGGAGGCAGGCAGGTGTCGCTCAGTGGGAGTCCCAGAGCCGCCGGCCCCGCCCAGTCCCTTCCGCTGCCTGCGCCCAGGCGCCCCCGCGCGCTCGGGTTACCTGCGGCCGTGGGCGGGGCGGCCCTTCCCGTCTGTGCCGGCTCTGGCCTCCAGCGCGCGGCGGCCGGGAAGTGGGAGCTAGAACAGAGGAGGCGGAGACTGCCGCGGCTCCAGCCGGGCCGGGCTCCGAGGCGAGGGGCTGCATGGCGCGGCCGGCGCGGCTGGGCGAGCTGTTGGTGCTGCTACTGTGTGCCACCGCCATGGGCCAGGTTGCCCTGGCTTCAGGTGAGTGTGGTCCGAGGCTGGTGACAGCCACCAGGGGGTTGGTGGGAGTGTGGGACGGACGAGGCTCGGCAGGGACGTGGGCCCGCAGGACGCCAGGAGTTCGATCTTCGTGGCCAGGGTGCGCGCTGAGGTGGTCGTCCCTTCGATGCCCTGTGCCTGTGCTAAGTCGCTAGCCTTAGCTTTTCGTGCTGGGTCTCCCCGATCCTGTTGGATTTGAGAGATCTGGGTGCAGGGGATTTCCCAGGCGCTGTGACGGGGGAACCGGACTCGGCGACTGGCCATCTCACTTCCCTTGAGCACTAGGGAAGAGCCAAGGAGGCTGGCGTCTAGAGGAAGGGGACTGAGGGGAAACAGATTTTTGCCAAAATGACCCCTACAAGAGGCTTTGTCTCTAAAGGGATGGGGAACATTGGGATGGCACAGGGAACTTCCCGAGGGCTCCTTGCTCAGTTTGGAAGTGTGACTTTTAGCTGTTGAAGTTAAAGGGAGCCTCTAAAGATGGATCTTAGTCCTAGTATCAAAATGACACAGGGTCAAGGCTTCCTCTGGCAATCAGAAATCCGCTGAGAATGCCTGACCAGCATCCGGACAGACCTCTTCCAACTTTAATAAACAGAATTTCGTGGAAGATAATCTTAATTAATGGAAAAGTCGTACATTGTTTGGGAAGTTACACCAATGCCCTGGAGCTTGTGAACAACTTTTAACTAAATGAACTTGGCAGAGTTGCTGTGAAAATCGAAGGTGAATGATTTCCTCATAGACTAGGCCTGGCAAGCGTGGCAATCAGGGCCTTTTAAAGTAGGTCTTATTATCACACACACACACACTTACTAACGAATGTTTACCAAGTGTGCTGTGTTTTGAAACAAAAGCTGAGATGTTAATTAGGAAATCCCCATGTTCTGTCAACAAAAAACAAAATATATGTAGTATCTATGACAGGCAGTGTTTCTAGGGGCTGAGGATTTAATAGAAAAAAAAAGGATGACGTCCTGGAATCACGAAGTTAGTTATATTCTTGGCAGAGGGTGTATATGTTCCTGTGTGTTAAGTAAGATATGGTATGTCACATACCACTAAAATACTATGGAGAGAAACAAGACAGAGTAGGGAATTACAGTTGTAATGTCAGCTGAGTGACATTTGAGGGATGCTTAAGTCCATTGGTCAATAATTGCCCTTGTTTCCTGGGTTCCTGGAGAGGGTACCTAGAGCTTCATGCAAGCTAGCTAAGTGCTCAAGGGCTGAGTCACACTGATAATTATTCAAGTGTTTGCCTTGTTTGTTTTACTCTGAGCCAAGCTATGAAGGTTGAGTTAGAACTTTAGAATATACAGAATAATTTTTGCTTAGGAAGTATGTCCAGTTCAGTTGAAGATACCAGGTTTCCATAGGTATAGGAAAACTGCAGTCCACAGACTTACCTAAGGTCACGAATCTCATTAATGTCCTAATTTTCACAGTGTCATTCTAACACATTCCCTCCTGCAGGCTCCTTCCCACACACACCTGAAACAACAAAGGGCCATCCAAATAAGACTGTCAAACCCCAACTTATTTTTGCCACTATCATTTGTCGCTACCTTAGACTACAAAAACTCTTTACCCTGTTAGAAACATTGCATTCATGCTATGGTGTAAAACACATTTGCTATCTCTAATTACTCAGAGGTATACGTTTTTATGGCTCTGACTTTGACTGGATATGAGACTCAGGGTTAGTCATCATCTCTCTCCCTATGTGACAACCTTCTCGTGGGTGAAGACATTGGGCTCTATGGGTTTTAATCAAATGTTTTAATTGTAATTTCTGTGTCTGGGTGTTGAGGGCTCCTTACGAACATTTTAAGTGTCTCTCTAGTTTTGATCCTGCTGAGTATTTAAAAATGATTAGGTTACTAGTTTGGCTCGGTAGCTAAACTGTGGCATTGCTTAATAACCAGAATGCCCATGTCTCCTGTCTCTCCAGCAGTTTTCTAAGTGCTATCTATACTTCTTTTTTTATTTAAAGTTGTGTTTTCACAAGTCTCTGTCAGATGCAGTAATGTATACTCTTAGCAGAAGGTGCGTGTTTTTTTTTTTTGTGTGTTTAGTAAAATATAGTATGTCTGAATACACAATCCAATAAAATACTATGGAGAGCAACAAGGTACCGTGGGGGGTTACAGTTTAGTTAGTGCTTTAGTTTAGTCTGTTTAGCTCAATAGCCCATGTTGAGGCATGGTTTAATAACGCCTAGCCTTGAACTCTTGACATGCAGAAAAGCTAGGTAGGTGCCTACCAGTGTACTAGTATAAGGACTAGGTGGGATCCATGAAAATATATGCACACTAGTCATATATTAGAGACTGGCTTCACAATGGCTGGACCATGTACTCCAAATAATAGGCATTCAGAAGAGAGGAAACTGAAGACGCTGGAAATTTCACAGAGCAAAACAAATTTGAGATAGACCATTAGGAGAGATAGAGTTTGGATAGAGAAAATGATTTCCAATGTGTGTGTGTGTATGTGTGTGAGTATGGGTGTGTGTGGGTGTGGGTGTGTGTGTGTGGGTGGGTGGGTGTGTGTGTGGTGGGGGTTAAGTAGGAGAAAAGATGAGGCAGTGGCTAGTCAAGAACCTAGAAGGAATAGTAAAGTCAGTCTGTGCAAAAGAGCTTTTCTTTATTTGCTCTTAAACATCCTGATCAGGGACTAGTGTAAAGAAAAGCAAGCAAGGAGTCTTGCCTGGGCAAAGGGAACCATTGAAGTGTGAGGGTTAGTGAAATGGAATATGGCTGGAACATTCAGGTCTTTATTAGAAAGATGCACAATATGTATATACCTCTTATGTAGGATCATTGCTTACTGGTATCTTACCATATTGTTGGGTATTTAGGGGAGCACATTAGTGTGATTGTGGATGATTATGAAAGATGTAGCAAAAGGAAAAAAAAGGAGCAGGAGTTGATGACTGCATGTGAAGAAAAAAAGGCAGATGACTCACGTATGACTCTTAAGATTTCCTTCATTTTTCCCGAAATCTACATGTCTCTGCCAACTCCTGAGACTGAACAAGAGAAAGCAAAAGTAATTGGCTAAACCAAGCACCTCATAGTGAAATGATTACTGATGGTGTTAACTCCTAATTCACATAGAATGTGGGAATGGGTGATATACGGACACACTAAAGGCTGAGCTAGGCCTACTTGGGTCTGATCTTCATCACTCCTCTGTCCAGAATCAGTGATCATCTCCCAGTAAATGGTGGAAAGTTGATGTCAAAGGAAGACGGAAGCAGAATGTGTGATGTCTCAGAACCCAGAAAACATATGTGACTGGTCATTTTGTCTCTGAAGAAAGCAGCTAGTTAGTTCTATAAAACTTTCTCTGTGTGGGAACTGTTGTAACATTTAACCTATTTTTTTTTTTTTTTTGAGACAAGGTCTTATTACATAGCCCCCATTGGCTTGGTGTTTGTTACTTAGCCCAGCTTGGCTCTAAACTCTTGGCAATCTTCCTCCCCAGCCTCTGGAGTTCTGAGATTGCAGGTGTGAGACAGTTCCTACCTTAACTTGTTTAATATTTATAATCACCCTTTTCGATAGGTTATGGTGCCCATCCCCCTTGCTTTTTGGATTGGGGAGCGGGGAGGTTAACTAACTTACCACAGAGTAGCTTCAAAGCTGGGATATGAACTGGGTTCCACGGTTAATGTTCTTAATCACTGTAGTGTAGTAAGATAAGTCACCCCAGACCCCTAGAGACTATTCAGATATAGTCACCATTTATTTATGTATATGTCTTAAATTTTTATTTGTGTATTACAAAATCACATGCATTTGTATGTGCTTACAATTTGGAGATTATATTTTCTGTTTTAGAGAGTTGCCCTTTGCTATGTTTGGGGTTGAACCCAGGACCTCAGGAACCCTAGGCATTCTGAAAACAGGCTTTGTGTTAGGTTGGACCTAACTGCATGCAGGTTCTCTGAATATACTTCAGCCTTGACGCTGAGGGCGTTAGGTTGTTGAATTCATTCCCCTTTCCCTTTTATAAGAATGATGCTCTCTCAGCAGTGTCTTCTTTCAAAGCTGGGCATTGTATGTAGGCCCTCACATATTCAAGGAAAGCCTCTGTCACCACACTCCCAACCTATTTAATTTTTTCTAATTGAGACAAAGTGTTCTACTAAGTTGCCTAGGCTGGCCGGAAATTTGCCTTGTAACGCAGCCTCACTTCTACTAACAGTCAGTTTTCCTGCCTCAGTCTCCTGAGTAGACAAGACTGTAGACATGTGCAACCATGCCCAAACTTGAATGTTTTTATTATGAAGAGGCATTTCTTTGGGTGGTGATGCCTGCTGAGTATTGAACCCAGTGCCTCTTCCCTGTTCCAACCCTAGCTCCAGTTGCCGAGTTTTGTCAGTTTTTGTTTTTTCTGCATCAGTTGAGATAATGCCATCTTGTTTTCTCCTTTAATTGTGGTTATGTGATATATTGTATTGATCAATTTTCATATGTTGAGTCATCCTTCCAGGAATAAATCCCACTGGCTCATAGTGTACAGTCCTTTTGGTATGTTACTGAAATCACCATACCGACATTTTATTGAAGATTTACAGATGTGATTATAATGATTTGTAGTTCTCCTTTCTTCTACTAGTCTATTTGTGTTTAGGATCAGATAATGCAGGCCTTAAAGAACAAATAAGGAAGTATTATTTATTCTTAATGCCTTTGCAAAATGTTTGGAAATGTATAGTATATAAAGATTTACACTGCCTTAAAGGATCCCTCAGTTTTTATTACTTTGCCACTTATTACGTTATTTATCTCTATTCTTTTCTTTGTAAGTTCCTTTATTTTCCTAACCAGATCTGCCCTGTCCTTTGTATAGTTCTTTAAATTATAAAGTTAGGTTGTGTTTGTAGATTTCCAATCCCATTTTCCATAAAATTTAGGGAGTTTTCAGTTATTACTTTTTTTTTGTCTGAGTTGGATTTTAAGGCAGGGTCTCATGTAGCTCAGACTGCTTTGAAACTTGTTAGGTAACATAGACGAGGATAAGCTTGAACTGATCTACCTGCTTCTACTTCCGAGGTGCTGGGATGATAGGTTTGCACCAGGCCTGGCAGCCTCCGTCTCTCTCCTTCCTTCCCACCCCCTTTCTCCTCCTTTCCCATCCCCTTCTTTATTCAGGCTTAGGAGGCCGGTCCTCAGGCACTGTTCATTTCTTCCTGTGGGTTTCTTTCTGTAGCTTGTGAAGTAGGCCTGACTGAGTAGTGAGCCCGAGGGGCCTGCCTGTCTCCACTTCCTCAGTGCCAGGATTATAATCAAGCCTGCCTTGCCATCTGGACAATTTCCCCCTTGCCCTTCAGTATTTCTTACAATTCTCTTTCTTTTTTCTGTCTTCTTTAACCCCTCTCCCATTACATATGTAGATGTAGTGATGGTGTCCCATAGGTTTCTGGGGGTCTGTTTTTTCTTCTTTATTCTTAAAAAAACAAACAAACAAAAAAACAACACCTATGGTAAACAGCAAGTCCTGTTAGTGTTGCCTTCAGGAACATGGGCAACCTACCAACAGCCATAGTTTAAAAAAAATGGCTGTTCTTCCACTAGCACCCACCAATTGCCAAGGGGTGGAGCCCCATGAGCCAGTCCACTACCCCTGTTGGAAATATTTACTGACTTGATATTGTATAGGTAACTTCTGTGTGCAGCTCTAGGAACATACCTGACTTGGCTGTAAGGGAATGAAGCAAAAAGACAGACATACAGACACGTGGGCAGAAAGCTAGGAATTGGTGGTCTGGGCTTTCTAGTGGAGAAGCCACAACATGTCAGAAAGCTCACTGTATTGATTAGATAGAATTAATTGAATAGGAAGGTGAAATTACTGTACACAGTTGAAGAAGGAGGTAGAATTATTGCATGCAGATTAAACAAAGAGAAGGAGGTGGGGTGATTAGATAGAGATAAACAAAGAGGCTAGGTTTAAGGTATGAAACTGAATCAAGGAGACAAGTTTAGCCAATCTCAGTAGGAGCTGTCTCTGTACGGACTAGATTTACAGTGCTAGGTATGAATTCTTTTCCATGGAGCAGTCCTCAAATCCTGTCAGAGAAGAGTTGGTTACTCCAATAGTAGTCATGTTATTATTACACCCATGGGACCATCTTTCCTGACAGGTTGGTATTGTACTATACCCAGTGTGGTGCTGGATAAGTCAGTTGGGTAAATTTTCTCTTCCAGCAGCCTACATAACCCATTTCAGCTCTTCGAAATCTGGCTATCATCAGTTCCAGGTTGATTTCTCTGGGTGCTGCAACCAAAGTATGGTGTGTCTTAACATCTATCTACAGTGGATAATGAAAAGAAGTGGTGATATTTTTGTTATTTGCTGGTTAGGGGCTCTGAGGCTTCCTTGACCAATAACTTACAGGGAGTTAGCCCATAATTGGCACTGAAATTTTCAATTAATAACCCATGTCTTCTAGTGTGTGTGTGTGTGTGTGTGTGTGTGTTGGGGGGGTACATCTGTACAAATTCCTTTTAAAATGTTTTATTTACTTTGGAAGAAAAGCATTCTACCCAGCAGGTGTGGGAGGTCAACTTAAAGGACAACTTAAGAGTCAGTATTCTCTGTCTAGCATGTGGGTTCTCGGGCTTGAACTTAGGTTGTTAAGCTTAACAGCAAGTAACCTTAACCATGAGCCATCATGACAGGTCTCTATATGAATTAGCTTACAAAGTAGTGGGTTTTATAGTGTTTTTCTCATACATACAGAGTTTTTGTTATTTCTTTTCTCTTATATCTCTGCTTAAGCCTTTAACTCCCGTTTGTTATTTTACTGCCCAACTTACTTTTATAACACACACACACACACACACACTCACACACACGTGTGTGTGTGTGTGTGTATATATATATATATATATATATATATATATATATATATATATATATATATATATATATAATCCCCTCCCACCTTAAGAGTTCTTCTCTTCTGTATCATATGTCCTTTCTGGATTCCTATCCTCTGTAGACCCTCCAAATCAAACACATACATCTACAAGTTCAAAGTTAAGATCCATATTTTTCTGTTATTCACTCAGTAATTTTCATTGTGTTATATTCAAGTTTGCTGATTATTTTATTTCTTTGATCCAATCTATTTTTAAATTCCTCATTTTGTTTTTTATTTTATTTCATTATTATTTGGGGGTGCACATGGGATCTCACTCACGTAGCTCTGACTGCCCACTTTATAACCCAGGCTGACCTCAGATTCCTGGTGATTCTTCTGCCTCTGTCTGGGTTACAGGAAAGAGCCACTATGCCTGGCTCAGTTATTTTTTTTTTTTTACATTTTCAGAATTTAGTTTTAGTTTCTTTTTAGGTTGTTGCTATTTCTGTTTTACTTACCTTCCTTTAGTTCTTTAAGCATCTTTAAGACATAAAAAAATGTTGTTCAGTGATAGAGCATTTGCTTAGTATATACAAGGCCCTGGATTTCATCCTCAGCACTACCAAGAGAGAGAGAAAATGAATACCTATACTTTACTATTCCCTTTTATAAATTGTGATCGGATTTTATTGAAAATAGAGTATTTAAATAAAGGAATATAGAAATTTTGGAAAGCAGATTATTCACTGGCTCCCAACTTTTTATTAATTCCTTGAGAATTTTGTACAATGAATTTTAATCATATTCACCCCAACTCCTTCAATATCCATACACCTAGCCATCTTCCCTACTCATCTGACTTTGTGTCTTTTTTTTAATCCATCAAGTTCAATTTCTGCTGCTCATACATTCATGGATGTGTGTGTGGCCTTCCACTAGAGTATGAGCAACCCACCAGGGGCAACACTCTTAAAGAAAACTAACTTCTCTCTCTCTGCCAGAAACTATCAGTTGCCAATGGCTCCTCAGCCAGGGGTGGGATTTCATGTCCGCCTCCAATCTCCAGGCTTGGATTTGGTCCAGCTTGCATGGGGCATGTGCATGCTATCCTAACCACTGTGACTTTGTATGTGAAGCTATCCTCTTATGTCCTGAGGACAATCTTTTCTTGTATTCACTTGGGGATATTTTTGCTTGATTATCTGTGTCTGTTTATTTTCATTATTAAGACTGTCTCTGACTTGAAGCTCTCTTAGTTCTTTTGGAAGCTTTGTCCTTAATCTTCCTCATGTATGCAGTTAATTTTAAATGCCTTAATTCTTTATTGGCTAGCTTTTAAAAAGAAAAACGGGGAAAATGAGGAAAAGAAAGGGGGTGCCAGTAATGTGAATTTCTTGAAAGTCACTTATGCCAGAAGATGATGGACTTGGAATGATAGTCAATGGGGCAACTTTGCCATGGCCTTTGTCTCTGCCTCTCTTATCAGAAGAGTAACCAGTGATCAAGATACAGATCTCTTATATAGTTGGAGGGCAGGGTTCTCTTTGCCTACTTTGACAAGCTTCAAGTCAGCTGTTCTAGAAGCACACACACCTTTGCTTGCCCAGGGTCAACTTTCCATAGCCACTGTTATGTGGAAAGCTAAAACTGATCAAATCTTGATTGAAAATAACTACATTATTCCTAGTTCATTGATTTATCTGGAGTTTGCAAAATTTCAATTACCTTTAGGGTCTCTAAATGCAAAAAGATTATTTTCCTTTTCTTCTTTCTTACTTCCTTCTCTCATACCCTCCCTTCTTTCTTTCTGAGAAAGATTAATTCTGTAATCTAGGCTTGACATTGAAAATCCCTGTATCTCAGCTTTTCAAGTGCTGAGATTACATGCATGAGACACCTTGCCTAGTTAGGATATGTCTTCATATTGCCTGGAATCTGCCGCCCAGTATGCATGGGGTCACCATCATGGTGGTGGTGGTGGTGGTGGTGATGATGATGATGGTTTGGGAGTGCTTGTGTGTGTGTGTGTGTGTGCCTCTCTCTCTCTCTCTCTCTCTCTCTCTCTCTCTCTCTCTCTCTCTCTCTCTCTCTCTCTCTCTCTCCCTGTGTGTGTGTGTGTGTGTGTGTGTGTGTGTGTTGCAAGTGAATGTATGTGCATTTTAGACAGGACCTAGCTCTTAACCCAGACTGGCCTGGAATTCACAATGTAGTTCAGAATGGCCTCAAAATGGATGCAATTTCGTTGTCTTAGCTTTCTGAGTGCTGAGATTATAGCTCACCAGATTCAGTACAATTGCTATCTATGTAGGGCGGCATATTACAGATGTTTACTATACTGTAATAAGTATACCCTGCATCCATGTACAGTTTTTAAAATGTGGGTAGTAGAAAGTCTTAACTTTTAAGAAGCATCCACTCAGGGAAAAGAAAAGGAAAGGAAAGGAAAGGAAAGGAAAGGAAAGGAAAGGAAAGGAAAGGAAAGGAAAGGAAAGGAAAGGAAAGGCTCAACAGCCCTCGCCCCAACCAGTGAGATACTAGTAAATACTATTTGCAAAGAGATGGAAAAATGTAATCTTATTTGGGAGATTAGAACTAGGGCAGACTTTTGATAGATTTCAAATATATCAGAGGCTGAGGTAGAAGGTTTGCTGTTAGTTTTAGGTCTACATTGTGAATTCAAGGCAGAATAAGCAGAAGTAAGACATTATCTCCAAAAATAAAAACCCAAAACACACACAAATAAAAACCCAGCAAAACAGAGGTAGGGTTTACCCTAATACTTAGAATCTAATAGAAATAACGACAAATAATAGTTCAATTGCTTTTATTATCAGGTCTTTAATATTTGTGGGGGGGGGACTAACTGGATAGACAGAGTATCAGAAACTGCTAAAGCAGATGTTTTAGTAAGGGACTTTTGTTTGATTTTTTGTTTCTTTTGGGGGGTTTTATTTGTTTTTGGTTTTGTTTTATTTCAGTTTTTGTTTTTTTTTTTTTTTTCTTGTTTTGTTTTTGCTGTGAAGAGACACCATGACCAAGGCAACTCTTGTGAAGATAAACATTTAACTGGAGCTATCTAAGGTTTCAGAGGTTTTAGGCCATGGTCATCATGGTGGGAAGCATGGCCACTTCCAACAGACATGGTTCTGAAGGAGCTGAGAGTTCTACAACTTGATCTGAAGGCAGCCAGGAGGAGACTGTCTTGTGCACTGGGCAGAGCCTGAGCATAAGAGGAGACCTCAAAACCCACCCCAACAATGAGATACTTCCTCCAATACAGTCACACCTACTCAAACACCTACTAATAGTGCCACTCCCCAGGGGTCAAGCAGTCAAACACAGGAGTCTATGGGGACCAAATCTATTCAAACCACCACACCAGGTATCTGTGAGTTTTGCGAAAACTTGTATTATTTTGCAAAAATACTTTCTGGAAACTCTGAGGAAGTGCTCAATTATATTGTGGTCTCTAAAATCCTAATTGATAGACCTCACCACACAGCTTATACTGACCTCAAACTCAACAGTGATCCTTCTGCTTCAGTATTCAGAGTGGTGAAATTATGTCTGTGGGCCACCATAACAAGCTCCTAGCTCAGTTTAAGACACTGGGGTAGGAATTTCCTGCTTCAAAGACCTTGGCATGCCCAGGACTGTACCCTCCCCCAAATTGGCCTTGGGAAAAATCTTAGCAGTCATAGTATCAGGGGAGTAAGGGAATATCAAGATTCAAGTGCTTTAAAGGCTTGCTGCCCAAACACTATAACTATAGTTCTTAGTTCATTATGTTAATAACATTAGCTATTATCATTTTCAGTGCTGGAGTAGAACTCAGGGCTTGGCAAATTATAGGCAAATATTTTGCCCCTGAGCTATGCTCTTAGCTCCTAGAGGGTCGCTTTTTGCTTTAGTTTGTTACTTTTGTTGTTGGCCTTGGTTTTGGTTTTGACCTGGAGGGTCTTCATTTGCATTGTAGGGTGATGTGCAAGATCCTCCTGCCTCCATCTTCCAAGTGCTAGGATTGTTTGCAGGCAGGCCTCCCATGTCTGGGTAGATTTGTAAATGCCTTTAATACACGAATTTTCCAATGTTTACAGAAGCATTTCAAAGAGAGGCAGAGAACTCCTCTACAGTCCCATCCAGTTTCTGCCACAGGACTGCTGTTAGAAGTTCTCAGAAAAGTATGAGATACATTTTTTGGTTCCTCTACTTTCCCTCTCCAGCTGCTTAGTGTCAGATCCCAGGGGAGTCAGGGGTGCTAAGTCTCCATCTAAGTACTTCTTTGGAAAAGCTATATTAACAAGAAAACAAAAAACAAAGGGGGGAAAAAAAAACAAGGACCAGGACATGTTAGTCTGAGCACAACTAAAGGTTTGCAAAGTCAGAAAACTGGTGAGCAAACTGTTTGTATCAAGTGTGAGGAGCCCCAATATTCTGGAGGAATAATCTTGGGAATGCTAATTCTTAAAGAGTCCATAGTCCCAAGGTGGGTGGGCCCCTGTGAGTTCAAAACCAGCCTGGTCCACATAGTCATAGCAAGTTCTAGGCCACCCAAGGCTGCATAGTGAGACTCTATCACCAAAACTATTAATACATAAATTAGAATCCATAGGCTCCTCTTTCATGGACTTTGTATCTGTTGGTCAAATGCCTGTAGATTTAAAACAAAGGGAAAAAAATTCAAAAATCATTTGGTACATTTGTACTGAACATGTTATTATTCCTCCAAACAATACAGTATAAACATTGATCTATGTACTATTAAAGTATGTAGAAGGATGTACATGAACTATATGCAAATATTTGCAAACATTTGCAAATTTTGTTTTCCAAATAGGATTATGTAATAGACCTCACATGGATACTAAGGAAAGAATGTTTTTTTATATTAGTTATATTTAATTATATTTAACTAAGCATATGACCTTAGAGATGGAGATATAGCTTAGTGACAGAGACACTTCCTATGCTCAAGGTTCTAAGTTCTATTCATAGAACCACAAGGAAAAGGAAAGAAAGAAAAGAAATGTGCCATAGTGGTGCGTATATACCTGTAACTAAGCCAATTCAGAGGTGGAGGTAGAAGGTCAGGAGTATAACTTAGTGACTTTGGAACCAGTCTGAGCTACATGAGAAACTATCTGAAAAAAAAAATGGTGACCATAAGCTACATTATTGCAGTCCCAGCTGTCACTGATCATGTGGTATGGAGGTAAAACAACTGGCTTCCTTATGCTTCCATTACTTTTGCTGTTGCAATTTAAAAATATAATGTATTTTAAAAATTTATTTATTTAAAAATAAAAATGTAATATATATATATATGTTACATATATATTGTATTATAAATATAATAATATAAATATAATATGATTATAATTAAAATATCATATATATATGTATATATATTTGCTTGCACATGCATGCCACTTCATGTGTGTAGGAGTCAGAAAACACCTTTCAAGGGTCTGTTCTCTCCTTCTACCTTGTAGACCCTGGGGACTGAACTGAGGTTCCCAGGTTTGTGGGCTGGTGACTTTACCCAATGAGTTACCTTGACAACCTGATTTTCCCTCTTTTCTTCCCTTCCCAAAGGGATACCCATCTTTTGCCCCTATTTCTTTGTTCTTTTTCTTTTCTTTCTCTTTTTTATTATTAATCTTTTTATTTGTTTACATTTCAAATGATATTCCCGTTCCCATTTTCCCCTCCACAAGTTCCTAATCACCACCCCCTACTTCTTTAAGACAGTTCAGGCTGGCCTTGACTTTACTAAGCAGCTCTGGCTGACCTTAAACTCAGGACAATCCTATTGCCTCCGGCTCCCAAGTGCTGGGATTACAGATGTGAACGACCACACCCAAATAGTCATCGCATATTTTAGAATGAAGCCAACAGTAGTCCCTATTACAGAAGGTGTCTATAGAGATTTTTGTCATTAATATGTGGAAACTGTAACACTACCTGTCTCAGCAAATGTTGGATATCAACTTAGCATGTTGGTCTTGGCCTCTAGGATGTGGGAGAATGGATTAAATAAACCATTAAAAATTCTGGCTGGCACTGATAAATGTTTGTCTTGTTTGATTTGAACAGAAGTTCCGCCACCCGTGAGGAATTTGAGTGTCTCTGTCGAAAATCTATGCACAATAATATGGACATGGAGTCCTCCTGAGGGAGCCAGTCCAAATTGCAGTCTCAGATATTTTAGTCACTTTGATGACCAACAGGATAAGGTAAGTTTGCTACAATACATGCCATGGCTCACGTAAAGTGACCAACCACTGTGGATCAAAGCCAAGAATGAGTCAAATTTTAATCTTCAGAGTGGGAATTTTATTTTAGGCTGTTGTCAAATTTCATCTGGGGAGAACTATAGAAACAGCTCTCACCAAAAAAAATTGAAAATAGTTGTTAATTAATTGATGATTGAATATAATTAATGGTTCTGATAGAAAATACTAAATAGCTGTATGTATTTGGCACCCATATATAACCAGTTCTCTTCTTGGTGAGTTTGTTCTTATATTCTTGCCTGTAGCTCTGTGTTCAGGTATTAGTGTGACACTCAATTTCAGAGCATTTTTTACATTTAACATCTCATGAATCATGTATACAGGTGGATATACAAGGACTGTGAGATCTAAAAGTAAATGCCATGGGAAAATGGAAAGATGAGGTGTTAGTGGTGGGTTTGCATTTCCTGCTGCCTGGGCAAAAAAGGTAAACTGTGCCTGTTAGACGTAATCAGCTCATTTAAATGGTTGCTGACAGGATTGGATGACTAGGTTCTTTTTGATACATCTGTTCAGTTATTTTGGTGAGTGTATATCTTCTTTCATTTTATGTAGTAAGAGATGTGGTTTGGGGAATCCAGGAGGTAGTATTTTCTAGACTTCCTGGAATTTATTGCCCTGAGGCTGCAAATGAGTGGCAAAAGCAATGTTCTCTTCCTGTCCTCTGGATGAAACCTCAGTATCATCTTTAAGGTTGTAATTAACCCCTAGGCCTATGAAAACAGGGTTAGCTTAGGCAGAAGTCTGGTGCTCCCAAGTTGCTAAATAAGATCAAGTCTAAAGTTTGCAGTTTTCACAGAGAGGCTTATCAAGATACTAGAGATCTGTCCAGAAGTTTTGAAAAGCAAAAGATTGATGTCACTAGTTATCCTCCATGATTGTTTTATCCCTGTCCATTAGTTCCCCAATCTGGCGAGCCAAGGCAGCTCTGGCAATGCATTTTAGGTTTTCTTTCATCACTAAGAGATAGGGAAGTCCCACTGGGATAATGAATCAAAGGCCCTTCAGTCCAAGCATGCATGGAGGCATAAGCCAAGGCTGGCTCCCCTTCCTGCTGGGAGAGAATGAGAGTCAGGA
Organism: Micromys minutus; assembly: GCF_963924665.1. NCBI lineage: Eukaryota > Metazoa > Chordata > Mammalia > Rodentia > Muridae > Micromys > Micromys minutus. The sequence continues at coordinate 90,502,637 of NC_137970.1, forward strand.
AAAGGTGTGATGGAGCCAACTGGGCGTTCCTCTTTGGGGAGGCAGAGAAATTCAGGAATACAGCCTTAGGCTTGGATACATTTTACTAGAAGGCTAGATTCCCAGAGAGGTAAAGAATACTGTCATTATAGCAGCTCCTGTTGGAACAATGCACCAAAGCTGAAAGTTACACATACCTCATCGGGATCTGTTGGGAGGAATTTTGTTTCTTGTCTGATACACAGAGGTACATTAGATTTGGTGATCATTAATATTCAAGCTTCCAATTTTATTCATACCAATTTAATATTACATACTTCAAAGTTGGAGACTGTCTTTTTGAGACAGGCTCTCTTGTGTCTCAGGCTGGTGTCTGTCTCATTATGTAGCTGAGGCTAGCCTGGAGCTCCTGATTCTTCAGCTTCTACATCACAAATAATGAGATAACTGGCATGCACCATCATGGGAAGAGACTTTTTAAATTACCATCTTTAAATATTTGCTTTATTATGCATATATCTAGAAGAGTCACATTTATGTCAGAAGTAATTGTTAATTTAAAAAATGACAGTATGAAAAACTCTGGAGCAAGATCCTCCCCACCTCACCCCCATGATCCTAATTTTGATCTCTTTAAAAAAGTTTTTTTTTAAATAAAAAAAGGTTATTTTAAATAAGAAACACCAAACACTGTGATAGTAGGGATTGAAGCAAGGCATCACACTTTTGAGATAAGTACTGCACCACTGAGTTATACTCGTAGCCCTAATGTATGAGGTTTACCAGCACATATTTTCATGGTGTCCTTAGAGAATGAATGTATGTCCTAGATGAGAACTAGGAAGGATCATTTAGCAACCTGTAATGCAAAAAGTAGGGATGTTGATGAGACTTAACACTGGAAGCCTTTCTGCCCCCATATCACTCTCTTGGGAGGGTTGGTCTTGAGTTCCATGGGCTTGGTCTGAGACCTCTCATCCTCTGCACACATTGGTTTCTAAAGGGGCAATCAAAAGAGGAGGCATCCCAGGAAGACTTCTGTCCATGCTGTTCTTTTACATCATGGTAGGGAGAGGCCTATATGGGAAGCCAAGTGATAAGTAGGTTCTTGGCAAAGAATCAAGAATTCCTTGTGAAAATGCCTTTGGCTATGAATAGAAAGCTGGAGGTCCCCGTGAGGATAAGCATCATTTTGCTGGGTTCTCCAAGTCCCTGTTAAGTCACCACCTCTTTTCTCCAAGCCAGGATTTTACTTAAAAAGATCTATTTCTCTGTCATCCCACCCCACTTTTCCAGGACACTATCTGAATTGTGCCAAAGTACTATTCCCTTTCTATATGCATATGATGGCTCCAGTATATTCATGATGGGTTTGCTGGTGACTTCCTGAGAGCATCTTTGTTTCCTGGTTTCAAAGGCAACTCAGGTTTCCCTCATTCCCAGCCAGCAGCAGGCATGTAAAATATCACCTGCTGCTTGAGGTGGTAGATAAAGCGAGACGTGACCATTCCCTCCCTCTTCATGGCCAACAGGAAATTATGAAAGGAAATACTATGGGAAACTTGAGTCAGAAACTTTTACAAAACAGGAAGTGCTGTCTTTGGAACTCTGATTAAAAGCGGCTTCTTTCTTAATTATTCCTCTCACCTCTGGAAATGTCAGTTTCCTAGAGAGTCCTGTAATAACTTCGTTCTGAGTCAAAACAAGCAGATTTGTGATTTAGGCTTAGATTTCTGGTGTCTGCTCTGAAATGTCTGGAACCTCTGTAGTTCCACAAAGCGTCCTTATCTGTGTTCCAGATGAAATGTGGAAGTGTATATTTAGCAACCCTTGAAACTTACTCAGACACCACAAAAACGTGCTAAATAAAGTGTCCCTTTGGACCCTCTTTTCCGGAGATCTCCATGATGACTGGAGTGTTGATGTGACATATTTTAACCTTGATCTTGATGGACTTTGCTTCCTTCCAGTTTCCTTATAGATAGTTTATGTTAGTGTTAAGTGAATGTTATAATAGTTTTACTTTCAGATGTGGGAATTTGTCTTTATCTTCACTTGAGCTGGTACTATTAGTGCCTGATCCAGGCTAATCATTTATTAGTAGGCCAATTATTTTTTTCTAGGATAAGGGTGGGCTAACCTGTTCTTTACAGGATGTCAGGTATCATTCCTCACCTCTATTAAATGTCAGTGGTGTCTTGCTTCTCTGCTTCGAAGTTATGACAACGAAAACCAGGACTGTGACACTACTGAACGTCCAAAGTCGTGGCAGAAGAGTGGAACATCACTGACATATACCATTTAAGAGCTGATCATTATTTTCTTAAACATTTGGGTCTGCTAAGACTGTTATTTAGGTGTCTTTTTTTGTGTTTTCTATAGAAGTTACTTTTTTCTTTTTACTTTCTACTCTCAGAAAATTGCTCCTGAAACTTGTCGTAAAGAGGAATTACCCCTAAATGAGAAAATCTGTCTGCAAGTGGGGTCCCAGTGTAGTGCCAATGAAAGTAAGAAGCCTGGTCCTTTGGTGAAAAAGTGCATCTCGCCCCCCGAAGGTAACAGATAAAAATTTTTTCCCTTGGTAGTACCAGAGCATACCCAGTTTCTCATTGTCCTCACAGTCACTGGTGATGAGTTCATTTCTTTCTCAAAGTTTTGCTGAGTCAAATACGTGTCAGGACCTGTCCTAGATACTGACAAGTTTGGGGATGTTGCCACTTCAAGTTGCTCACAGAGAGTTTGAATAGTAATGATATCTACATAGTTAAAATGCTGTCTTTTATTATTTGAAAAATGAACACACATACTTCCCTCCCTTCCTCTCTCCCTCCCTTCCTCTCTCCCTCCCTTCCTCTCTCCCTCCCTGCCTCCCTAAAATGTGCCTTAACCACTTATCTGCACTAAGTAAAGCATACATTATTGCCCTGATTTGTTTCATGATAGAGAGAAGATGAATTGACTTGCTCTAGGTCTTCAAGCCCGGTGCTTTTAGGGAACCTATGGTACTGTACTGTCTGATTCATGACATATGGAAATTAGTTTGGTACTGAGAATAATCATGCTGACCACGCCTGAGTACATGACTACTCAAAGGAAAAGTTCTTGGGTGGTGAGGATCATTGTCCACTAGTACTCCCTCACTGACAGTCCTTCTGCCTCTTATACACAGAGAGGAGCAAGGGTACCAGACACCAGGTACCAAAGTCTAAATCCAAGCTTTGTTGAGCGACTAATTGTGTGACCTTGATTTGTTTATTGCTTCCCCCATCCCCGAACTATATTTCTTATTTATAAGATGAGAATACCTACCTATTATAATCATTAAAAGGATTACAATTAAATACTTAGCACATTTTGTTTCTTCATATTATCTTGGCTCCTTGTTAGGCAGGGCCTAGCTTCACCTCCAACTTTCAAACCATACCACTTCATGGCTCGTTCTTCAAGCCTCTCTGCTTTGCACTGATCAAAAGAACATATCATATACTGCATGTAAAGTTATAATATTTAGGACTGTGAGGCAACTGGGATGATGATTTAAACCAGCTTGACCTACTATATTTGTACTTTTTAGGAGTTGAATAATTCGGAAAGCAATTATATTGTGACATAAAATAGTTTGTGATGGTTCAGTGGAGTATTCTATCAAGGAGCAGGAGGGTGAAAAGCTGACATTTTAAACATGTGTATTGAATTAGTGTACAGACATGATAAGTGAAATCTTTTTCAAGAGAGAAGTCACATCTGGAGGATTTCAGGCCAGGTGTGGCAGCATCTACTTGTGAGGCTAAGACAGAAAGAATTGTTTGAACCCAGGAGGCTGAGCCAGTCCTTTAAAATCAGCCAGCTAAACAAAGAGTTAAAAAAAGGTAAAGATAGCTAGCCATCTTGGTGATAACACATCTCTAATCTCAGTATTCAGGAGAATGAGGCAGTCTATGCTACAGGGCAAGTTCCAGGTCATCCTAGGCTAACTTAGAAAACCATGTCAGAAAAGAGGGGTCTGGGAAGAGGAACCCCTACAGTCACAGCAGACAACAAACAGCTATTAAATCTTTCGTCATGCTATGTTTCCATAGAACTTCCCTTGATGAGAAAAGAGGAAAGTAAATTGGGTCTTTATGAAAAACTTGCCTCTTCTAGAGGACCCTAGTTAGGTCCCAGGCATCCATGTGAGGTTGCCCACAGCCATCTGTAACTCCAGCAGCTCCAGGTATTGGATTCTTCTGACTTCTGCAGCGACATGTACTCAGGCACACAACCCATATGCAGACTCACAATACCAAGTATTCAGTCCTGAAATCATATGCACACAAGCAACAAAAACAGACTTAGCTGGTTGTATTCATATACTCACACGTATATGTGTGTATATAATGATAATAACCGAAGACTAAGAGGCCATTAATTTGAGAGGAAGTGAGGGAGACATAGGAGTTATTGGAGGAAGGAAAGAGAGTGATTATATTTTAATTGAAATAAATATTAAAATGATAAAACACAGGGTCTGTTTGCATTTTTACATTCATTTAGTTATTTGTAGCTATTGCATAGGGTTGAAATATTATTTGACTTTAACCATTCTCTCTAGTTAGAAGAGTAAAGTTTTATTTAGAGATACAAAAGATATCTGTATAAAAGGTAAGAAAGAAAGCTGTGAACAAATACATTTATATTTTCACTGTTCTGGGTGACTCCTGGTGAAATGAATGTGAGATTAGGGTTTAGGTTGTTGACTCTTTTCCATGACAAGGGCTTTTGCCTGGATCTTCTAGGTGATCCTGAGTCAGCTGTGACTGACCTCCAGTGCATTTGGCACAACCTGAGTTATATGAAGTGTTCCTGGCTCCCTGGAAGGAATACAAGCCCTGACACAAACTATACTCTTTATTATTGGTGAGTATGTATTGCACACACAGCAGGTTAACTGGACCACTGATTTTGATTGTGTTGGGAGCCTTCAGATTTAACATTGTTTTTAAAAAGAGAACAGTCATTGTTGTTTTCAAGACAGAGTTTCTCTGTTTAACAGCCTTGGCTGTCCTGGACTTGGTTTTTAGACCAGGTTGGCCTCAAACTCACAGAGATCCACCTGCCTCTGCCTCCTTAGTGCTGGGATTAAAGGCATATACCACCAAGCTTGGCTCTGAACAGCCTATTTTTTATATGTGGTGGTGGGGATAAAAGTCGGGCCTTGGCTGGAACACGGTCGTGAGCACCTTTAAATCCAGGACTTGGGAGGCTGAGGCAGCCTGTGAATTTGAAACTAGCCTAGTCTATGTAACAAGCTCCATAACAGCCAGAGCGCTGTAGAGATCCTGTTTCATAAACAAACAACCACGAGCAACTTGCAAATGCTAGAAAAGTGTTCTCCTACTGAGAGCTACAAACTCAGCTCCAGCCTATTCTTTTCTATGGAGGCAGTAGATAGGTTATTCATAATTAGCCCCATTGCTTGCTATGGCAACCTAAAATTTAATCTAAAAGAGAAAAAAAGAAAAGAACTATTGAAATGGCCCATGAGGTAAAGACACTTGTTTCCAAGCCTAGGGATCTGGATTTGATCTCTGGGGCCTACATGGTAAATTCTACACGTTGTTCTATGATCCTCACATGCACCATGACATGTTTATCTCTCACTAAATGAATAAATACCTATAAATAAATGTAATGAGAAATTTGAAAACTATAAAAGGAAATTTCCACCCTTCAAACGACACAAAACGAAAAAGAAAAAGAACCAAAACAAGCAAACAAACAAACTACCAAAACACCACAAGAAAAATAGACAGTTGAATAGAAAATACATCTACTTAAAAAGACTTTCTACTTTTAAAAGCCCATTCAAACAATATTGCCACATGTATAGAGGGGAAGACCCCAGTATTCTTGTCACTCCTTTTCTCTCAGTGGTTAAATTCTAAAGCAGTATCAAAACCAAAAAAAAAAAAAAAATGGTATTGGCACATTCTACAATCTTAGTCTCACAACATTCATTTAAAATGTATCTGTGTGCAGCATTCTGTGAAGCTCTATTGTACAGTTCCATCGCTACCCAGTTCCCTCCAGTTGCCCTTTTCACCGTCATAGCTCCTACCACCCATCTTGTTTTTCATTTCCCTCTCCCAGGTCTCTAACTTCTGGCAACCATTCTAATCTGTCCTGCATCCATATAATCTTGTTATTTCAAGAACGTCACTGAAATGGAATGGAATTCTGCAGCACATATCACATAAAACTGGCTTTTAAAAAAAGCATCACAATTCCTCTGAGAGCCATTTATGTATTTCTATACATATAAAGAATTAAGAATTCATTCCTTTCTCTGCTCTTGAAACAGGTTCTCACGCTAAAGTTTATGCTGGCCTCACTGTGTATCCTGGGCTGGCCTCAAACTGTGGCAGTACTCCTTTATCATCATGCTTGGCTGAAATTGTTTTCTTTTATTTAAATTGGGTCTATTTACTCTTTATGAAGACCCTGGAGACTTCATGGGTATGCTCAATAATTTTTTAAAAATGCTAAATTTGTACATACTTATGGAATACTGTATTATGATTTAGTTCATGTATACTTTGTGTAGTGATCAAATTATGGTAATTACCTTGTCTCTCTCCTAAAATATTGTTATTTCTGTATACTGACAGATTTCAAACTCATTTCCAGTCTTTGAAATGTACAATTAGTTGTCATGGCCTCTGATAGCCCTGCTGTACCCACCCTCTTCTATTCCCCTTACCACTTAAGATGATTGTATTAGTTTGTGTCTCTATTTCCATATAAAATGACAAAAAGCAGCTAGGGGATGAAAAGGTTTATTTCAAGATATAGTTTATAATTCATCTTAGAGAAAAGTCAGGGCTGGAACTCAAGCAGGAACCTGAAGGCAGGGACTGAAGTAGAGGTCATGGAGGAGTGCTGCTTACTTGCTTGCCCCCCCCAAGCATATTCAGTTTGCTTTCTTACATACCCCAGGACCACATGCCCAGGGCGGTATCATCCACAATGGGCTGGGCTCTCTCACACCAGTCATTTATGACGAAAGTGCCTCACAGATTCCCACAAACCATCTGATGGAAGCAATTTGCCAATTGAGATTCTTTCTTTCTGGATATCTCTAGGTTTATGGAAAATTGACTAAAAACCCCAATCTAACTAGGACAAGGATATTGGGGCACTGTGACAGCTGGATAGAGAAGGGAGTCTAGCCTTGGGAATCTGTCCTCTACATGGCCTTGTTCTCTTGTTTAATAAAACAGTTTTGAAAGAAAGTTCTGAGAGAAAGTCATGTCTGGGACTTCTAAGGATAGATGTCCTAGAATGTTAAGTTGTGGCTGTGACTCAGTGGTAGTGCACTTGCTGAACATATATGAGACCTTATAAAAAGAAAAAAGGTCATCCTGCAGTGACCATTTTGCCTGATGACATCATGGAAAATATTTCTACTATAATAAATCATTCATGGGTAGATCATAGACAGAGGGCAAAATCCCCATATTTTTTTCATTCAAATTTATTTTTAAATGATACATACAAATTATGCATATTTATGGGCTACCTTGTGATATTTCAATATATTCATATATAGTGCATTTGTATAAACCAGGCTTGACATGTCAGTCTTCTCAAATCACATGTACTGTTGAATGAAATTCCTCTTAAGTGTCCTGGGGAGTTGTAGTCACTTTCTTCTCTCTTAGGTGAGAGGCTCAGTCTGAAGCACAGCACATGTAAAGCCATGTGGTACCTAAGGTTGTGTGGTCCATTCTGGAGATTTGGTTTTATCCAAACCCCTACCCCTATGTATAATTTCTCACTGGAAGTTTTGCAGTTTTACTTGCTCACTTTTGCTACTTATTGAATCACCTTTTCATAAGACTCGTGTGGCTCCCTTATAGCTTTATGGCAAAGTTCATACTCTTTAACATAAAAGACAACACCCATTATCACCTGGCTAGCCTGTCTCATCTTTCTGAACCTCTGCCCCTCTTACATTCCTATCATTTATTTTTATTCTTCACAATGACTTCAATACACCCAATATTGGTATTTCCACAGGGATATTTTCACAGAATAGTAGGAACATTCTACCTTCTCTCACAACTTAGATCTTGCTCTTTCATCTAATGCCTCTCATTTGTCCTCAGCTCAGATACAATTTCCTCTTTAAAGAACCTTCTTTCAGTTCTCAAGTCTGGAGACATATCCTCAATCGTACTTTTTCGTAACACAGTACTCTATGCAGTGTGTTGTCATTTCCTGTTTACTTACTGATAGTTCCCTTCTCCAGGCAGCTATCTTCTTTGAGAGCAGGGACTTTGTTTTGTGATTTTCCCAGTACTTGACACATGAGGTAGATATTCCATATATCAGCTGTGAAGTTCTTAGTAGGATCCAAAACTAGAGAACATTCAGGGAGAGGATGAGGACTAAGAAGTATAAGCAAACCAGCATCACTATAGTATAGGAGCAAAAAAGAATAATCCTTTACGAGTCTCCTGGCTCTGTGGAAAGCTGTCACTACAGGCTTCAAAGTTACCATAGGATTTGGTAGAATCCCCGTGTTTATTATGCTACTAACCCCAGAGTTATTATTATTAGAAACAGGGAATTCCTTTAGAAATGTGCCTATTGAAGGGGATTAGAAAGAAAATTAGAGAAGACAACTTCAATCTATGACAGACTATGGAGGACAGCCATCCAACTTTTACAATTGGGTTGCAGGGGTCCTTAAAGATCTAGTAAAAGAAGAGAAAAATAGGGAAGTGACTCATTCCCTGGAGATATACTAGCATAAACCAAATCTCAGTACAAACCATTCAAACAATGTCCCCTTGGGATTAATTTGGAAAAGCATTCCTCTCTGGGGTGATGCAGGCTCTTGTCAAGGTTGAGAGAAGACAGTGTTTTAGTTGGCATTCCATCCTATGTTGATACCTTTTGGCAGGGCAAAATCTACAATTGGACATGGCTCAAGAAGTGATCTGGAAATTGGTGGTTCACTGGCACCCAAGGGTCATGTATCAAATATCCTACTTCTTTGTCAAAGTATTTCCAGATCTGGCCGTTTGGCAGAGGTTCTTTCCATAATATAAACAGGAGATGCTAGTAATGTATGACTGTGTCTTAGTTACTTTTCTACTGCTGTGCTAAGACAACTTATAAAATAAAGTGTTTAATTCTGAGGCTAACAGTTCCAGAGGGTTAGAGTCCATGACTATTACAGTGGGAAGCATGGCAGCAGACAGACAAGCGTTGTGCTAGAATAGTACCCGAGAGCTCAATTTTAATCCATATCTATGAGGCAGAAAGAAAGCTCACTAGGAATGGTGTGAGTTTTCGAACTCTCAAAGTCCACTCCCAGTGACACACCTCCTCTAACAAGGCCACACCTCCTAGTCCTTCCCAAACTGTTTGAAAAACTGGGACCAAGCATTCAAATGTGTGAACCTATGGGGACCATTCTCCTTCAAACCACCACAGACTATTTGCAATTTAATTTAAATGAAATAAAAATCTCATGGACTCTGTCTCACTAGCCAGTTTCAGAGGTCACAAGTGACTTTACCTGGATGGAATCTTTGTTTTGTACAGTGTTGTCCCGTGGCTTCTCACTGTCTTACAAATTCTTCATTTGAGTGCCATGCTGTGTGTGTTCAAATCCATCCTAGAAATGAGCCTTAATTATCTCTAAGCCTTGGATTTATCATCTGCAAAATAGGGATAGTGATAACACTTACTTTTGAAGATTGTAGAGGGATGTTATATGAAGTGTTTGGAACTGTGTCTCACGGTCAATATGGCAGTTCATGACATCTGTAGATGCTGGTATTTGTTAGTTATTTGTATTCCCTTGCAGGTAATGTCAGCACCCAATCCTGCTCTCTTCTTCCACCACATGCAATTAGCATCCAGCTAATTCTTCATTCTCCCTTTTCCAATCAGAACTCCAAAAGCAGGGGAATCCAGATGTGGTATTGACTAGCAAAGACCAAGGATGGCTTAGGTAATGGTGTACAAGCTGTTTCTCCTAATCCCCAGACAGAAAATAAGGAGTTGTTTTTTGAATTCAAAATTATTGTTTGCAAACCCAGAACAGTGACTTGTGTTCCAGCAGGATAGTTTGCTTTGGAATGGGCCTGACCTGAACAATCCAGTCTAGCAGCTCAGTGAATTTAAGGCATCCCCAGCCCCCTGCCCCCACCCAATCAGTCATCTTCAGAGTCCACAAGCATATATGAACTCTCAAAGAGACAAAATGAAAGATGAAGCTAAAAGATTATACATTGAGTTCCTTTCATTGTCTTTTCAAAGGCACATTAATCACAGCTTTTTGTTATGTAAGAAAAAATGTTATTAGTAGCTTTAGTTTCTGTTTTGGGTGGAAAACATTCCAGGACTGTTTAATCCCCAAAGCACTCATGACAGCAATTTAATTTTTTAAAATTCTTTTTCTATGATCCATAGAGACTAACAACTAAGAGGAAAGGTTTTGTGCTGTTAGACGATCATGGTGGCACATGCTTATAATCACAGCACTTTGGAGGTGGAGGGTGGAAGATGCCAGGAGTTCAAGTTTAGCTTGACTACATAGTGAGATTGAGGACAGTCTATTCTTTAAGACCCTATGTCTAAAAAACAACAACGCAAAGAAATGAACGGTCTCTTGAAAGACATTTTCTGTAACAGAACACTTCTTTGTAGTGTTTTTAGGAGTTCAGATTCCTGAGCTCAGGAAAAACTACAGATAATTTTGAGGCTACAGGTCAAGGGTTTGAGATTCTCTGTTCTTTATCAAAATGTATTCATTTTCTGCAGAATCTGCACAATTCCAGTTGTTGCTGCGGATGATGTAAGACTTGACACTATCTTGTACTAATTCTTAAAACCAGAAGTCCCTGAGAGCTGATATGAGAGAGAGAAGATGGGAGGGGGGTCAGGGACTTGGAGGGAGACAAACATGAGGGGGCAGAGAGAGGGGGGGAAGGGAGGGAGGGAGGGAGGGAAGAGGGAGAGAGAGAGAGAGAAGGAGAGAGAGAGAGAGAGAAATGAATACTATTCATTGGCTAGGTGCTCATAGTCATTGGGTGTGTGTAGAAATGAAATTAGATTTAGGGTACCAGCAGTACCACTCATGAAAGCCAGATGGTAGAGGGACTACTTAGAAAGCCATTGTGTATCCCAAGGGGTAGTTTCATATTGGAAAGAGTGTGACCTGAACAGCTCCAGTCTAGCAGCTCAGTGAATTTTGATGAATGTTGACTTGCAGTAATTAGAGGACATTAAAAATTATGGAGGTCAAATATGAAGTCTATAACAGTGAGATCATGAATTCAAGGGGTGGCCAGTGAGGTTATCACAGAAGATAAGACTCTAAGCAAATCTGGGGAACAGAATTTGGTGATCGAATGGAGAGAGAGAGAAACAGAGAGACAGAGACAGACAGAGAGAAAGGGGGGTCATTTCAAAGTATCTAAGAACCAGAGAGAAAATGAACTCTGAGTGGCAGAAATGCAAAGAGTGATAGAAATGGCAGATCAGTGTTTATGCGGGTAGGGAAAGGGCACGTAAAGCGTCTTCAGACAATGACTCTGAGGCAAGAGGGGAAAATGAGACACTCAGACAGGATAGTTAGAAATCTGGGATACACCACAGCCTGGTGATAGCTGTCTTTAATCCTAGAATTCAGGAGGCAGAAGCAGGTGGATCCCTGTAATTTCCAGGCCAGTCTGGTCTACAGAGTGATTTCCAAGACAGCCAGACCTACATAGTGAGACACTATCTAGGGGTGAAAATCTCTGGAAAGAATTCTTAGGTAAATTGTCAGGTTTAGGTGTTCCCCAGAAGTCAAATTAAAATCAAAGGATGGGGGTCACAAACTAAGAATGAGTGCACAAGGAAATTGAAAATAGAGAAGGGGCAGAGGAGACGGCTTCATCAATATACTGCTTACCTTGTAAGCATGACAGCTTGCATTCAGATACTTAGCACTCATTTTTTTAGTCTGGGTACAGTGGTATATGTCTTTAATCCTAATACTGGGGTGGAGAAGATGAAAGGATTCCTGGGGCTGATCAGTAACTGTAACCAAAACTACTAGTTCAGTGAGAGACTCTGTCTCAGGAAGTGGAGAGCAATTGAGAAAAATATCCAACATTGCCCTCTTGCCTTTGCATCCATATCTGCTCACACACATATGGATATATACACACATACACACACACACACACACACACACACACACACACACACACACACACACACACCAGAAGTAGAGAAGGATGCCAGTGACCCTTCCACCACTGGGAGCAGAGAAGAAGGAGGTAAACAAACTAAGAAGGCAAAGAGAGCATAAGCAGAGCAGAGCACGGGGGAACTATGAGGGTTCGGTATATATGCATTTTCAGAAGGTGTAAAACTTGTCATCCTTCCTTCAGAACTTCTTCCCTCATACAGAAGAGGAAGGTCAGGATTCCACTGTTCATGGCTATACTATAGTGAATGCTGATACCCATCAACAAAGGATGGTCTTTTCATCTAGAATATGAAATGAGGCACACTAGAAAATGGACTTTTAAAAACAGATAGCATGCCTTGCAATAAGATATCTCATTCCATGGAAGTTTCTTTCAGCCATTAAAATAATGGCTACCCTTGCCTCTTGACCTTGTTCAAAATAACAGTGTTGTCTCATTTTATCTTGTAGGTACAGCAGCCTGGCAAAAAGTCTTCAATGTGAAAACATATATAGAGAAGGTCAACACATTGGTTGTTCCTTTAAATTGACTAAAGTGGAATCTAGTTTTGAACATCACAACATTCAAATAATGGTCAAGGATAATGCTGGGAAAATTAGGCCATCCTACAAAATAGTGTCTTCAACTTCTTATGGTGAGTTTCCAAAACCTTCTTGGGCAGCATGAATACAAGATTGTCCTGACTTTTGAATCGTTAAAACAAATAGTTGAAGATGATGTTTAGTTGTAAGATCTTCCCAAAACAAGAGACTGCATTTACATAAGCTTTTCTTTGATAGATGCTTTGAGAAGCAAGCTTGGTAACGGTACTTCTGGAACATGAGTACTGCATGTAGTCTTCTTGTTGACTTACAGGACAATTAACTATATAGCTATGATTGCAGCATGGGTTGTCTCACTCAAATATCTCTTTTCACTTTGATATTCTGGAGTAGATGCTCATCAGATCATATACTCCCGAAATAATCTTTCAGCTAGAAAAAGCTTTCATGGGATCCAATATCCCCTGGAGTATAACTAGCATTCTTGTAGTAATACTGAGGACTGAATTTAGGACTCTGTGAATGCTAAACTATGCGTGTTTACTGAACTATGTCCTCATCACCATATCTACGATATTGAACTCCATGTGGTGCATGTATTGTCAGTCATGACATCTAGGACAGCCATATTTGACTGGATTGTCTAAGTGTTGGTTTGTTAGTGGCCAATATTAGTTTGCTTCTCGGTTCCTTTAGTCAAACACTGGTCAAAAACAACTTGGGGAGGAAAAAGGATATATTTTTCTTTACATTTCCTTGCCACAGCCTATCACTGAAGGATACTCAAGGCAGGAACCCAAAGGGAGGAACCATGAATGAAGGCTGATTACTGGCTTTCTCCCTATGTCCTGCTCAGCCTACTCAGAGGTGGCACTGCTCACAGTGAGCTGGGTCCTCCCACATCAATCATGAATCAACAAAGTGCTCTTCAGACATGCTTTCAGGTCTGTCTGATAGACACACTTCCTCCATTGAGTTCCCTTTTTCCAGATGACTCTAGTTTGTGTCAAGCTGACAAACATTTAACCAGCAAAAGTCTTCAGCTTGAACAACAAATATTTAGTTGAAGATCTAGTGCTCCATCTTGTCAGAGCATATAGACTCCTTTTGAGTGTTTTCTTATTTGTAAAATGAAGTATATAGTCCCCTTTGATCACATGTCATAAGAGCCAAAAGACATGAGGTATCTAAAACAATTTTGTATAAATAATGTCAGTATATTGGTTTACTTGTTGCAGTAACCTACCAGACAGCTCAGATTCTGACTAAATGCCAAGTAGATGATTTATAGAAAAAAAAGAGGCATCATTTGACAAAGGCACTGCTTATCATTTCTCCACATAGTCTTGGAAGTCAGCTGTATCAGGGGACGAAAGGCAGCCTAGCATGTAGGCCAAGAGAATGATGTCAGGATAGTTTATTACATGGAATTGGCTGAAGCAAAGCCCTCCATTTTCTTCTTGCTTGTTTGGCAAACTATCTTAGGTAGGGTTTGAAGGTTTGCCATTACTGCTCTTGATGGAATTAATGGTGATATAAAGAATAATTCTTCGTGACAAGAAAATGACCTCTACATATTTTCTGTTAATGACCCATTATCTTCTGCTCCTTGTTCTTAAGTATTGTTCACCTTTGCAAAAGTAAACTGACCTGGCTAATACTTTCAAAAATATTTTATCCTTAATTGGGGTTGTAAGTACAGTAGTAAGTATATTCATATTGTTGCACAGCAGACTCTACAAATCTTTCTCTTTTTTCTTTTCTTATTTTTTTGTTGTTTGTTTTGTGAGAGAGGGTTTCTTTGTGGATTTCTGGTTGGCCTGCAACTCACTCTGTAGACCCTACTGGCCTCCAACTCAGAGATCTGTCTGCCTCTGCCTCCTGACTTCTAGGATTAGTGGTGTATGCCACCACCACCTGGCATATATGAGTTTTTTTATCATGCAAAAGTGAAATTCTGCCTAGTTGCATAGTACCCATGAATTATGCTTCCCCACTGCTTTTGGCAGTTCCTTTCTGTTTTCTGTTTTTTTGACTCTAGCTACTATAGCATTTCACATGAGTAGAAGCACAGAACAGTTTTAGATTGGCTTGTTTCACTTAAAGCACAGCTGTGGTGTAGCTTGTAATAGAGACCATGGTACTTTTAAAATTGTGGTCTTGGATTTGCATTGGTGAGGGAAAGCTACAGAAGCCTTTTATACCTCATATTTTGTGTGGAGGCAACACATCTGGATCTAAGAAAACTTCTTTGTTCTCTGTGTGGCAGCTAGATGTCCTGATTCTACCTTGATCAGTTTCTGACTATACTCAGATCAGAGTTCATGTCATTTACTAGATAACCCCAAAGACTCTCCTGAAATCCATTTTACTGGGCAGATTTAAATACACTTCCTCTGCTAATTATGGCTAATCAGAAATTCTCAAACTCTATATCAGATCATGTGAAGCCATTAAAAGCCATCAGCCCTATTTTGATTTAACTTTGTGAACCTTCATTATCGAGTTTACATATGTAATCACATCTTATATACAGGTAATTAAATAAACATGTAGAAACTAATTTGCTTTCTTCTATCTTACAGTGAAACCTGGTCCTCCACATATTAAACATCTTTTCCTCAAAAATGGTGCGTTATTTGTGCAGTGGAAGAATCCACAGAATTTTATTAGCAGATGTTTATCTTATCAAGTGGAAGTCAATAGCACTCAAACTGATCATCATAATCCTTTAGAGGTAGGTTTTGTTAGATCATAGTTTTTCTTGGAGTATTTTCTTTCACTTGAACTTCTTACATTAAAATAATAATGAGGAGCAGCTCTTAACATTTGTGAGAGTTCATGATGATAATTTAAAAAAAAAAACAATAAGGCATGTTGCAAGTTTTGATGGCTTGTAGTAGTGGCTGCAGGGTTTACACTGCTTAAAGCATTGCTATTGTCTGCCATGTTGTAGACACTGTCACTCACTCCAACTATTATTTTTTTTCCTTCACAAAGATTGCCAATTAGAAAACAGGTGAGTGTAAACTGATTTCTCAGGGTGTGTACTGTGACAAAAATCAAGCGGGCAGGTAAGTAGAATGACTAGAAGAAGGCCGTGAGGAAGTCACATGAAATAATGACATTTGAGAGGAGAACAGAATGCTGGAGTCAGAAAGGACAGAAGCTTAAAACAACAAAACACAGAGTTAAGAATGAGCTTGAAATGAGCAGTGCTAGGACAGATCTGGCTAAAATATGGTAGAAAAGATGTCTACAAAATAGGCAGAGAGAAAATCATGCAGGTGTGTAGAGGCCTAGGAAAGGCATTTCAGTTTTCATGGAGTTTGTGGCAAGAAATGCAGTCAAATTGGAATGGTCAGAGTTTGTTGGATTACACATATGTCTGCTGTCCAAACACCAATTTGAAGCATGCAAATTAGAAGTCTCTGTGGGGTCTTCACCAGAATATGCTGTAACCAACCATAGGGCATCAGTCCCATTGTTTTTAAGCTTCATAGATTCTTGTGAGATTTTGTTTCTTTGCTTACTACATTTCAATTAAAAGAAGTGGTGTCACCCAGTGTGATAGCTCAGTGGATAAAGAGGTTTGCAGCTAAGCCTGATGACCAGAGTTCAATCTCTGGGACCCACATGGGTAGAAGGGAAGAACTAACTCCTGCAAGTTTTCCTCTACAAATGTGCCATAGTAGTCATACGCCTATATGTACATGTGCACACATGTATACACATGTATACACAACATCCCCCTGTCTGTCTCTGTCTGTCTGTCTGTCTGTCTGTCTGTCTGTCTCTCTCTCTCTCTCTCTCTCTCTCACACACACACACACACACAAAACCCCTAAACTCTGTTTCGGGTACAGATTTAAAAATCAAACCCTTCTATATGTTTATTTCCATAAGGTGGCGCCTTGAAACCACAGAGTGTACCACTCACTTTTATTTGCCACCTGCCTGGTTCCTTTAGAAGTTCCATATTAAAGCACCTTACATTAGATTTTAAAGGAACCCAGTATCTTGCACATGGATAAACTTTCTGGGTCTAGTTGTTTTAGCTCATCACGGAACGCTTAAAATGCTTAGTAAAATAAGTAAGTGTTGACATTCTTGAACTCCACAAGCAGTCCCCTGCTCCACAGTAGAACAGAGCCCTTCGGGGTGTTTGCAGATCAAACTGTGCAGTCATATGCAGTCATTGTTAGTGTTAGAAAGCATGGTGTCCCCATTCAAAGTGAAATGATGTGGGGGGGGTGTTTAGATTGATAACAAAGTGAGTATTTTGATCATTCCAGCCTGTACTCTCCCCCGGTGCATCTGTGTCAACTGCAGAGACATGTACTGCTTCTCTTAACTCATTTAGCCCCTCAGTTATGCTGCCATTTCAAACCTGATCACACTTATGACTCGTCTTTCCACTGAAAGTACACAGCAGGCATTGGCTAGTGTCAACTTTGTTCTGTTCTCAGTACTAGCAACAACTTATACGTTCAGAATGGTGACTACTTACTAGGTATATTAGTGCTTTCTCTTAATTCCTTCATTTAGAAATCACTAATCTCTCAATTAGAAACCCAGGCCCGTGGATCTATTATGTCGTGTTATTTGATCCCTGTAATTGTAGTTACACCATAGGCCATATTTCTGGTAAAAAAAAAAAAAAAAAAAAGAATCTGGATTTAAGCAAAAGGGGCTTCGTGGTTGAGAGCACTGGTTGGTTTTCTGGAAGGCTTGGGTTTGGTTTTCAGAACCCACATGGGTGTAATTCTAGTTCCAGTGATTTGATGCTATCTTCTGTCCTTTGCAGGCACCATGTAGCATACGTGCAGGGAAAATACTCATGCATAATATAAAAACTAAAAAAAGATGCTTTGTTTTGTTTGACACATGGTTTCTCTGTGTAGCCTTGGCTGTCTTGGAACTCACTCTGTAGATCAGGATGGTCTTGAACTCAGGGATCTGCCTGCCTCTGCCTCTGCCTCCTGAGTGCTAGAATCAAAGGTGTGTACAACCACTGCACAGATCAAGCAATTTACTTATTTTTATTTTACATTTTATTTTTATTTTATTTTGCCTGCATGTATGTCTGTGTGAGGATGTCAGATACCTTGCACCTTGAGTTACAGACAGTTGTAAGCTGTCCTGTGTTTGATGGGAATTGAACTCAGCTCCTCAGGAAGAGCAAGCAGTGCTCTTAATGGCTGAGCCCTTTCTTCAGCCCCTGTCAAAGGAACTTTTAAATATAGATCAAAGACTACAGCATACCACTACTTGTTTTCGAACTCAGTGCCGCTCACTAAATTCCCACAGCGGCATTTGTGAAGAGCTAAAGGATGAGGAAAGACTATTGTTTCCACACTTTGTTCATACAGAGTCAGAGAAAAGGCCATGCAGGTGGCGTCTGTGTCCTATTTCTGGAACCACTGGCCTGCTGAGACATCACAAGTGTCAAGTGCCACTTGAGAGATCAAGTTGCAGACTAATGTCTCTTCTTTCCTGGACCATTTCCCAAACATACAAATACCAGAGTCAGCAAATCACTGTGATTTGATCTCATCCCCTGTAAATCCTCACTTATGGATCAGCAGCTGCTAATGCAGTTGGAAGGAGGAAAACAGGGACACAGAGCACAAGTAGACAGTTTTCAGGGAAGGGGAGGCATAAGAAAATAATTCCTACCGTATTCGAAGTTCTGTTCTAAGCTCCTTCTGACTATATCACAGTGTGATCTAGTTTACCCATTGCCCAAGCTGCAATTCCAACAAACAACTCCTCAAGTAGTCTTTCAGAAAGAAAAAGAAGGGTCTAATCAGCAAATTTCAGAATTAGCACACAAAGAGCTGGCAACATTTAGCAAGGAAGCAGCTGGTGAACATCTGCTTAAAGAAAGAATTAAACTCAAACACATAAACAGAGTAATTCCAAGTAGAGTATAGTTGAATTTGTGTATATGACATTCCTGGTGTATGAGTTTTCTTTAGTTCAGAAGTTTATATATATATGTGTGTGTGTATGTGTGTATAAACATAGTATGACATACATTATTGGATTTGTATAATATATTATGTTATCTATATAATATATAATACATATAATACAATATTTGTATAATATAATTATATATTGTTATATACTGCATATTTTATCATATATCATTGTATATGATAATATATATATGTTGTGTGTGTAACACTTATATACTTAATTCAGTAAGACTTTAGTGTTTTTTTTTTTTAACTACTGGGGCTTGAACCTAAGACCTCAAGCATACTAAGCAAGTGTTCTATTGCTGAGCTATAGACCTAGCCCTTATTTAATGATGATTTGTATAAGGAATCTTAGTCCAATTTGAAGATATAGAGACTGACCTTTGAGGTCACACTGACATAAAAGTTGTGCGAAAGTGACTTATGTTTCTTTGGCCTTAGTTTCTCAAAAATGTGTGCTCTAATAATACTAATTTCATGAGTTATTATGAGCTACTACATCAGAAGCCCTTAGAGAAATATCTTTGTAGCACATTCTAGACAGTTGAAAAATGGTTATTACTACTATTAAGAGGAGTACTAAAGTGGTCTCTAGTAGTTAAAGCCACAAGCTTGGGATTAAGATTTTTGCTTAAGGGCTAGAGAGCTTAGAGAGCTAGCTCAGTGGTTAGGAGCTCTGGCTGCTCTTCTAAAAGACAATCCCAAAGATTCAGTTCCCAACACCAAAGCTCACAACTGTTTGTAACTCCAGTTGCAGGGGATACAACATCATCATACAGACACACATCAGGCAAAACACCGGTGCACACAAACTAAAACTGAAACAAAATTTAAATTTAAATTTAAAATATTTCTTTGACAGAAGCTTGACTACTAAGACTAAGCACCATTTTTTGCATGAATAATTTTATTTTACTATTTTTGAAAAAACTCAATTTATATTTTATTTCCTGAATAATGGAGTTAGGTGGTTGTGACTGGCCTGACACGGGGGCTTAGAATCTAACTCTGTTCATCTGGAAGAGCAGCACGTGCTCTTAGCTGCTGAGACATCTCTTCAGTCCACATAGTCTTGTAATAGGATGCAAGGAAAGTTTGTTATAAATAGCTGAAGACATAAGCCTTTTTTTTTTAATTTGAAACTTTCTTTTCAAGGTTGAAGAGGACAAATGTCAGAATTCTGAATCTGATAGAAACATGGAGGTCAGTCATTACAGCTTTGAGTATTTATTTGGGCTTGAACACCAAGTAAATGGGGGTGGGGCAGGCCAGGCACAGTATGAATTTGAAGTGCTTGGTGTGGTGAAAAAAAAAAAACCATTTTGCTCTGTAGGCTATTGCCAATACTTTTTGGGAGTCAAAGTCAATGGAATTGTAATCCAAGTCTTAATCCAACACAGAATTTGGCCAATAATTATGCTATAATTCAACAGCAGAGTTAAAGGGAATAAATTCATAAAATTTTTGTGCATTTTATATCTAAGGGCCCAAGTTGTTTCATATTCCCTGGTGTTCTTGCTGACACTGTCTACACAGTCAGAGTAAGAGTCAAAACAAACAAGCTATGCTTTGATGACAACGACCTGTGGAGCAATTGGAGCGAAGCCCTGAGTATAGGTAAGAAAATACAACATCATTACGGCGTGACACACTGGTGGCTGAAAACTAAGTTGAGACATAAAATAGATTGGGAAAGGGGCTGCCATTCTTTTTTGATGCCTGAGAGTATTTGAAATAAACATTTGTTTTCCATTTTACTGCTGTCAAATCAGCTACGGTGAATACACAACATACAATTCCACAGGGTGTCATCCTCACCTCTGTACTAATCCCCATCTTTATCGGCAAGGCAAAAAAAAAAAAAAAAAAAAAAACACACACAGAAAGTAGGCATCGTCAAATTTTCAAGTTGCCTCATGTCAAAGGACCGTCCTGTATGCTGGTTAATGGTCTCAGGAGAGTAGCAATGAACTTGGTGGGTTTTAATAGAGATAAGCCTGAATGTAGGTTTGAAATGAAGGTAGTGGCTACACTGAGCAAGCCACTCAAGAGGATGGGAGCTACCTGTTTGAGTTGTAGAGTGGGGTCCCAGAGAAAATGCATGTGCAGTATTGGATAGCAGTGCTGGTGCAGCTCACAGGTTAAGATGGTGTTTTGGGGGGGGTCAAAAAGTTAAAAGAAAAAAAGCTGGGTGGTGGTGACACAGACCTTTAATCCCAGCACTTGGGAGGCAGAGGCAGTCAGATCTCTACGTTGGACACCAGCCTAGTCTAAAGAGCGAGTTCAAGGACAGCCAGGGCTACACAGAAAAACCCTGTTTCAGAAAACCAAAACCAACCAACCAGCCAACCAACAACAACAACAATATGATAGAAAGGCATCTGACTTTAACTCTGGTTTGTACATACATAAACATTTGCACTTGCACATGTAAACATGAAAACACACTATATTGCAACCCCTTTCTCAGTCTGTGTGTGGAGCTTCACATTGTAGGAGACTCAATGGCTGACTGGAATCTCTCTTGAAAGGGGAAAGACTAATGAGTATGTGGAATGTACTGGCTGGTTTTATGTCAATTTGACACAGCTGGAGTTATCACAGAGAAAAGAGCCTCAGTTGAGGAAATGCCTCCATGAGATCCAGCTGTAAGGCATTTTCTCAACTAGTGATCAAGGGGGGAGGGCCCAGCCCATTGTGGGTGGAGCCATCCCTGGGCTGGTAGACCTGGGTTCTATAAGAAAGCAGGCTGAGCAAGCCAGGGAAAGCAAGCCAGTAAGTGACATCCCTCCATGGCCTCTGCATCAGCTCCTGCTTCCTGACCTGCTTGATTTCCAGTCCTGACTTCCTCTGGTGATGAACAGCAATATGGAAGTGTAAGCTGAATAAACCCTTTTCTCCCCAACTTGCTTCTTGGTCATGATGTTTGTTCAGGAATAGAAACCCTAAGACATCAAAGAACCTCAAAATTGATAAGCAACTGTACATGAAGTTACCTTAAGAAGACTTAACTGTTGAGTTGTTCTATTTAAAGCATTGCTGGAACTCCCTGAACCAAAGTATTAAAGAGAAAGCTTTAAACACACTAAATAACCTGAGTGTGAATGTTGACAGTCAAACTAAGGTAAAGATATAAGTCCATCAGGTCTGCAAGGACATCTTTAATGCTCCCCTGAACTCTGCGGTGCAGCTGGGTGGACTGAGACTAATGCAGTCTTAAGCTGCTGACAAGCATGACGGTCACCAATGACTACCAGCACTTGCTTAGCAGCTACATCGCCGGCCTGCTCCACCTGCTACTTATCAGAAATGGAAGCACTAAGGTTCAGGTTTCGAAGCTGCTTTTGAAATTGTCTGAGAATCCAGCCATGACAGAAGGACCACTGAGTGCCCAAGTGGATTCTTCATTCCTTTCCCTTTATGACGGCCAAACTGCAAATGAGATTCTTCTTCGGGCTCTTATGCTGTTTCAGAATATAAACAATTGCCTCAATGTGGACGGCCGTTTGGCTAATCAGCTTTCTTTTGCTAAAGGGTCATTGTTTTTCCTGCTGTGTGGAGTCATCACAATGTGGATGTGAACAAGAAGGCTTTAGCAATAAAACCGAAATTCTGATTGGTTGCTCCTATTTTCATCAAAGAATCAAAGGGTCATGCAGTCTTAAGTCAGAGTACAGGGACGTATTACTTTCTTTAAAAGGATTTTTCAGCTGATGGGGTTAAACAATAAAAGCCATTGTGAGCAGCTCTAATCCAACGTGATGTTCAAAATGTTAGATCTGGGAGTAGTTCAGATGTGGGGGTTGGGGACTGAGTACAGTCTGGACCCTTCAGAGGATGTGAATCACTTCTGGGGCAAACGTCTAGCTATGGATCGTGGACGGACTAGTCATGCTCTTTGGGACTGTTTTGAAGGATTTTACTGCCATTAAATGAATATGAGGGGTTATACTGAAGATACTTACTGAGGTATTTAATGGTTTCTAGACGTGAACTGGGTGGCCTTTTTCTGTAAAATCCTAACTCCTTGGAGTGATTTGCAGTTGCTCATGAGACAGTGTTAGGTGCTGAGTTGAAGACCAGAACTGCTACAGTCAGGGCCTTGTGCCTCAAAGCAGTGAATACTGCAAGCTCCAGTCTGCTGCCTGCCACCCCCACCATACTGCTTGCAAGTCGGAGTTCATCATGAGACTCTGCCCGAAGCATTTCTCTTCAATAAGACTGTGCTTCCATTTGCAAGGGAAACGTTTTTTTACTCCTTAACCCGGTGTGTAAGACACTGGGGAACAATCCAAGTTTCTACCCACAGACCAAGCAGCAGCCCTTTAAAAAAGAGTGCTCTGATGAATCTTTCTGGACACATGGAGAAAAACAACCACGAAATGGTTGTTTTAAAAAACATGTTGTGAAGCAACGTATTAGGGTCCCGTAGTTTCTGTTTTTGTTTTTGTTTTTGTTTTTTTCTTAATAATGGTAAATACATTTATACATGGACAGAATGTTTCTAGAATGATACATAGAACTTCTGGGCTTGGGACTGGGATTTTTTTTGTGTGCCCATTTCTATCATTTGGATTTTTATAGAGCATAAATTGTGTAGTTTTTTTAATAAAAAGAAAAATGCAAATAAATAAATAAAAAACATTGCTGGGTAGAGGAGGAAATTTGATTTTTCTTTTGGTGGCCACTAGGGGCAATATGGAATCAATATAAGATTGAACAGCTGTTAAGATAGTCAGAAATGGGTTTTTGACTAAGATAATTCCATATTCATCAAGAGACTGAATAAACTGTGCCAGGCACAGTTGCACTGTTTATCTGTTGTTGCACAGCAAAGCACACCAACACATTGTCTAGGAATGGTGGCTAATACCTGTACTTCCAATACTCAAGAGATTGGGCCAGGAAAACTGGCGTAAGTTTTGAGGGCAGCCATGGCTGCGTGTGGAACAGCCTTGAGACTCAGTCTCAAGAAAAAAAAGAGGAAAAACAAGCAAGTGAACCAAAGTTTAATGGGCTTACAATAGCAGACACCTACCATCTCCTAGTTTCTCCAGCTAAGGAAAATAGCATGGTTTAGGTCGATGCCTCCCAAGGTTGCATGAGGGGTGTAAGTGAAACTGTAATCTCATCACAGAGGCTAGAGAGTCTGCTTCTAGGTGTACTAAAGGGGGAAAAGAAGAGATTACATAGAAAAACATTAGGAGGAAGGTCAGATGAATATACTGGAGTAAGATAGTCACAACCAAGAAATCCCACAGATCGTAGGAGCCACCAGAAGCTGTGGAAACTGAGAGATTATTTTCTAGAGCCTTCAGAAGGAGCATGGCCTTTCTTACCAGTATCTTGATTTTAAACTTCTCACCTCCAGGACTGTGATAGAAAACTTTTTCCAAGTATCTATGATCTGCTGCAGTAGGAAACTAATACAAATACATTTTTTAGTTCCTTTTATCCTTTGGCCACTCTACAGGGCTCCTTTATAATACAGGAATCTGCTTCCTCAATTGAACAATCCTAGCAAGAAAGGGTGTGTGAAAATCATAGTCTAGCGTCACCTATGGTGGAAATAAGAGACCATCACTGTGGCTATTTATGTTACTTAGAAGTGAGTCAATTAGTGTCGCCCATGTCAAGAAAGGGAATTATATAAGAGTATGATTATTAGGAGGCAGGAATAATTTGGGGTCATTTTAGAAGCTCCCTAAAACAAGGACATTAGGCTCTGATAATGCTTTCAAAATACCCATGCCCTTGTGGGAAATATGAATGTAGAAATGGATAAATCTCCTTCCATGTGCTGTACAAAGTTGAACTTTGTAATTAGAAAGGTCTATATTTTAAGCCTGACAGAGCCTTATCTCCTGAATAGAGATGTGATAATATTGAATAACAGAATAGTCCAGAGATAAGCATGTCAGAGTACCAGATATGGTACCAGATACAAAGGGGAGGCACTCTTTAGGAATCATAATGATAGTACTTGTTAGGATTTATGTAAGTAAGCAATAGTGGGCAGTAAGATAGTACAATAATGCATCTTTAAGTAAAGAGTAAGAAAAGACAACCACTGTGAATAGATATCAAGTCTTGTATATAATACCGTCTAAAACAAATTAAGATACCCTGGGTGCAAACTAGAAAGCTCAGACGCCAGAGTAGGATAATGTTTCAAACTATTATAGAATAACTGAAGAGTTTGGAGGAAAGAATGGTTTGAGGCATAGAAAAGAAGTATCTGTGACCTCACTAGTATGCAAAACCGTTGCCTGATTTATCACACTCCCAAAAGTGTCTTTAGTTCTCACATCTCTGTGCTTGCTTCCTGTTCTGTAGGTAAGGAGCCGAATTCCACCTTCTACACCACCATGTTACTCATCATCCCAGTGTTTGTCGCACTGGTAATCATAATCCTCCTCTTTTACCTGAAAAGGTAAGCCACCGCCCAGGCAGACTTCACAGTTCCCCCTAGCCTTGATGCTATGCCTGTCACTCTTTATTAGTATTGGGTTTGCCTCACATATTTTTTTCCATCATTATCATCATATGTGACTTTTGCTGAAATTGACAGGCAAAGCATTGGTATGCTCCTTTTGCAGTAAAGGAAGCATCAAGTGAGTTTCCCACAACACTGCGAAGACATGGATCCTTGTGTGAATGTTTAACATTGCTAAAAATAGACCATGTGGTGTGTTCATTGACTTGTTTTCTGTACCTCGATTATCAGCAGTTAGTTGGTAACTCTTGGAATGAGCTCGAAGAAATATGGGCTTAAAGCACTTAGCAAGGTATCTCTTTATCATTGGATAAAGGCACTTACAGAATAATCTTGGTGATGTAAATTTCATCCCTGGAACCCATATAAATGTTTTAGGAAATAATCATTTCCACAACGTTGTCATCTGACCTCTCTTGTGTACACAACGGTATATTCACACCCATGTGTGCTCTGTCCCGGAAACTTCAAGCACAGTTTAAAAAAAAGAAGGTGGGTCTGGGAGTGAAGCTCAGTGGTAGGATACATAGCATGTTTAATTCATTGGTTCAGTTTTCAGCACCAACAAAGAAAAAGAAAATACGAAATGAAATCTATTGCTGTTGAAATGACTTTAGTGTTAATGCAAAGCGTGCTGCTGCTCTATGCCACAGGAAAGGGAATGCTACCAGATTGTCACTACCATATACTACTTATTCTTAAGAATGCTTTTATTGAAGAGCACGATGGTGCACACCTATAATCCGAACACTTGGGAAAGTGGGGGCAAGAAGAAGCAAGAGTTTAACTATGCTCAGTTACACACGGAACTGAAGGGCCCCCTTCAGCTCTGTGAGGCTGTGTGTCAAAAAAAGAGAAAGGGTATTTTACTTTTCTTTACCACTATAGAGATGGTTATTGCTCTTGCAGTAAACATCAAAGATTGGAATGAAACAATTGATCTGGACCCAGAATAATTGTTTTAGCATCATTTCAACAGTATTTGTTATATATGTAGTTATATCAAAGTAACAGCTTTATGAGAATGAATGGAGCATAGTCCCCACCTCTATGTTTAGAGGGAATAGAGCACATATATAGCAGGAGGTCAGGTTGGCAGGAAGTAGAGGTAGGCAATGACAGAAGACTCATTTCACATATGGTGGCCAGGGTGTCCTTTCCAAGAACATGATCATTTGAAGAGAGATTCACAAAATAAAGGCACAAACCTTTCAGATATTTGTCCAGACCAAGGAAAAAGTAAGTATAAAGACTCAGGTGCTGATATGAGCTTATCATGTGTGGCTGTAAGAGACAGGGTAAGGGAGAGTAGCCAGAGTTGAAGCTGGAGAAGCTGGCAGATAGGACTAGGTAGGACATGACAAGGAACTGAGATTTTTATCCTAGGCATGATAGGAGACCTTGGAATAGTCGCACAATGCAGAGGATTTGTGTGGTCTAGTATAGTTAGTTATTCATAGGATCATGTCACTATTAAAGACTTGTTTTGCACAAGAATAGAAGCAACTATGTTAGAGGATATCAGTGTCTAGCGGCAAGGATGAAAGCAGTCTATTTGTAGTTGGTTGTTTTGTTTTGAGAAAGGGTCTCACTATGTTGCCTTGGGTGGCATGGGATTCTTTCTTTAGACCAGGCCTACCTCAAACTCACTGAGATCCATTTGTCTCTGTCTCCTGATTGCTGGGATTAAAGGCATTCAACACCAGACTCACTGAAAGCAATATTTACTAGATTAGCCATAGACGATGAAAGAAATGGTTAGGCAAATGTGGATTATATTTTGAAAGCCCAAATTACTTGCTGATGGCGGTATGAGGGAAATGGATGATTCCAGTTTTTGGCTTTGAACAGCTGATAGTCAGTGACATTTCTTGAGATGGAAGGAATTACATCAGAGCTACTGTTGAGAGAAATGAGAGGATTTCAGTTGTTAACCCACTGTTAGAGATACCTAGTGAGAATCCAAGTAGGTATGCACAGTAGAAAACTGTATACATGGACCTGGAGTTTAAGGAGGATCTCTAAGAGAGAGATAACATGCAGAGTCATCTTTAGACATTAAAACGACTAAAGCAAACACTTAGATGGAGCTACAGAAAGACGAAAGAGTACACCTGGAGCACCCTGAGAAGTGAGGCAAGCCCACAGAAAAGCTTGAGAGCTGGATGGGAAGGGACTGAGGATGTGGAATATGCATCGCTAGAGTTGAAGAAAACATGGGAGAGAAGCAATAAAGGAAAAAGTTATTCACAGATTCTGGCTTTATGAAGTAGTGCATGCCTGTAAGCCTAGTACTTGGCAGGTAGAGGCAAAATCGTTAAAGGTTAGCCTTAGCTGCATATCAAGTTTGTAGACATTTTGAGCCACATGAGATGCTGTTTAAACACAAAACAAATAAATCAAACACCACCTCTTCCTCAAAAAAAAAAAAAAAAAAAAAAAAAAAAAATCAAGAGATTTTGGCAGTGCTGAGCATTGGATCTAAGCCCTTGCACATGTTATAGGCAAGAACTATAACCACAAAGCCATATCCTTAACCTATTTCTTACTTTTAAAGACAGGATCTAAGTTACTTAGACTTTGAACTTCCAACCTTCCTGCCTCAAGCTCCTAAGCAGCCAAGACTCAGATATATATCAAACTTCTTGTCTGCTAAGATTATCACCTTTATTTTATTTTATTTTATTTTATAAGCAGAATCTTGCTATGTATCCATGGCTAGTCTTGAGCTCACTACATAGACCTGACTAGCCTTGAATTTACAGCAATCCACCTACCTCTGCCTCCTGAGTGCTGGGATGTTTATCACCATGTCTGGCTTCCATTATTTTTAAGTGCTAGAAGTAATTTGTTTAAGTTGGTGCCTCATTTCCATCCAGATTTGCTGTGCTTATGACACTGCTTTTCTGTAGCCATTTAAAGGGTTTTTTAAATGATTCTTTCATTACAAAAGGTAACTTACTAAAAGTGACTTGTGTATTGTGACATTTTTTTTTCTGAGACAAGGTTTCTTTGTGTAACAGTCCTGGCTATTCTGAAACTTACTCTATAGACCAGGCTAGCCTCAAACTCACAGGGATCTGCCTGCCTCTCTGAGTTCTGGGATGAAAGTCATGTACCCCCCACCTTCGGCAGTATGTCTTGTGACTTTTGCACGCCTATTTTTAATATAGCTGTATTTATATGAGAGACTCCTATGCACTGGAAGATTATATCTAAAAAGTATCTCTGTTTTTTTTTAAAGGCTTAAGATCATTATATTTCCTCCAATTCCTGATCCTGGCAAGATTTTTAAAGAAATGTTTGGAGACCAGAATGATGATACCCTGGTAAGCATTGCCTCTATGGGGGATTAAAATAGGATATGAGATTTTTGAAAACTGATGGTAAAATACACATAACATGAAATTGACTATTCTGATCATTTTAAGTAGATAGTTCAGTAGCCTTCAATACATTTTCCATGTTTTACAACCACTATCAGTATCTACTTCTAGAACTTGCTCATCATCCTTAATGGAAATTGTACCTCACCAAATTCAAACTTTCTGTTCTCTCATCCCTTCCCCCTGGCTTTGTGTACACAAACACACACACACACACACACACACACACACACAAACACACACATATGGATGAAATGTGTATGGAATCGTGCAAAACTAGCCTTTTTAAGTTTGGCTTGTTTTATTTAACATCATGTCTTCAAGGTTTATTGTATTGCAGCGTGAATCAGAATTCTTCAAATTGGATATTGTGTGTATATTATATGTTGGGGGAGTGGTTACACACATTGAAGCTAGAGGAGGATGTTGAGAGGATACGCTCTGCCTTATTCCTTTGCAAAAAGGGTCCTCACTGAACCTGCAGTGAGGCAGGTTGACAGCAAGTGATCCCTATGTCCCTGCCCTCCACAGCTCTGGGGTTACATACACCAGTAACCTTGTACAGTTTTTTAAATGGATACAGATATTTCAAACCAGATCCTCATGTTTACACAGAAAAATGGTCTCATCTAACGAGTCACCTCCTCAGGCCAGATTGGTTATTTTAGGATACACTTGATTTAAAAGATGAAAGAGTTGATTTAAAAATGTTGGATATCTGGCCAAGCATACCAGCTAAGAAATTCTCAGAACACCCTGTTTGTCTCAGGTCACTGGACTCTATCCTCTTTCTGAGGAATGAGATATTTTATCTAAACACACAGGATGAAGAGCCTCCGTTCGGAAACTAACCTAAGAGATAGGTCTTCAACTTTTAGATAATTTTTAAAATTAGAAGAGGTAAATATAGATAGGATTAACGGCTAAGATGTACTTTGTTCATACAATTGGACTCGAAAGCTGGATTCTAAGCACATCCAGAGAGAACAGAGCCTCCCCAACTGTCGGTTTCCTGCAGACTCTCATTCTAGATCCTATGACTAGAGACTTAAGGCATGGGAGCATAGCAGTTGAGGTTTCTGTGATAAATGTATCCACTCTAATGAGATAATGAAGAACATGTATGAAATAAATATTAATAGCACTGTAGATAGCTTAAATTAGTAATAATAGGCACAGGGCACTTCATTTAGAGAAGTACTGTGGTGTACCAGATAATAGCCTGTGTTCTGGAGTCACAATGTCTGGATTCAGATATCCACTGTTTTATTTACTGCCTTTTTGACCTTAGTTCACTTGCTTAGCCTTTCTGTAACTTGGTTTTTCCATTTATAAAATGGTAGTAGGAGTAGCACCTGTCTCCTGCTGTTGTCTTGTGGATTAAAATACAGAGCATAATAGCATTAAAAACCTGTTAGTATGCCTCACACTTTAGACATGCTTAATGCATGTTACCAGTGAGTAGTGCTTTTGGCAATAATATGCATTTATTATTGATTCTCATACTGAGTGAGTCATATTTGGCAGTGATGTTGTTCAGCTAGGGACAGGGAGTGGGGAGACTGACAGGCCAGCAGAAAAGGGTTTTGTAGAGTACTCTAATTTAAAACCAGATCACTTTTGTAGAGAGTGGTAATGCCCAGGTCAGGGAGGTAGGTCAAGCATTTCATAAGAAAAATGTATAATGTAGGTAAACTTAGTGTGGCAACTAATGATCCTTCAACTCTAGTTGAATCATAGTCAACTGGAATTTTTGCAAGAAGTACAGGTTCCTGGGCACTGTCTCCAAAAATTCTGTCAAGTCAAGGAGTGAATCCTACAAATCTGCATATTTAACAAGAGGCCATAGATGATTTGTGTCCTGGTAACACTACCTATGTACCATAGTGTCCTTTATTTCAACAGCTACTCTAAGAGATGCTAGAAACAGTTATTGAACATCTAGTGTATATCAGGAAGTTCAGTTAGTGCTTGGCTTATGTACCTTACTGAGTCCTCATAACAACCCTGTAGTACAGGTGCTTGTGATGGTTAGTGCTGTTGACCTGAATTGAGAAAACAATTAAGAGAGTGCTGTTAGTATCATTTTCCAGATAATAGTGACTCAATACGGTCTAGAAACTTGGCCATATACTCAGCATGCAGAAGAATGAAAATAGACCCTTTCTTATCTCCTTGTACAAAGCTCAAGTGTAAGTGGATCAAAGATCTTCACATTAAACCAGATACACCGAAACTATTAGATGAGCAAGTAGGGAAAACCTTAGAACACATAGGCACAGGAGAAAATTTTCTGAACAAAACACCAATGGCTCAAGCTCTAAGGTCAAAGATTAACAAATGGGACTTAATGAGATTTCAAAGTTTCTGTAAGGCTAAGGACATTGTCAAGAAAACAAAACGGCAGCCAACAGAATGGGAAAAAATCTTTACCAACTCCACATCTGATAGAGGCCTAATATCCAAGGTATACAAAGAACTCAAAAAGCTAGACACCAGAGAATCAAACAACCCTATTAAAAATGGGGTACAGAGCTAAACAAAACGTTCTCAATTGAGGAATATCGAATGGCTGAGAAACATCTAAGGAAGTGCTCAACATCCTTAGCCATCAGGGAAATGCAAATCAAAACAACCCTGAGATTCCACCTCACACCAGTCAGATTGGCCAAGATCCAAAACTCAGATGACAGCAGATGCTGGAGAGGTTGTGGAGAAAGAGGAACACTTCTCCACTGTTGGTGGGATTGTAAACTGATACAACCACTCTGGAAATAAGTCTGAATCCTCAGAAAATTGGACATAGTACTACCTGAAGATCCAGCTATTCCACTTCTGGGCGTATACCCCAGAGACACTCCAATATACAACAAAGATACATGCACCACAATGTTCATAGCAGCTGTATTTATAATATATAATTTCCAGAAGCTGGAAAGAACCCAGATGTCCTTCAGTAGATGAATGGATACAAAAATTGTGGTACTTTTACACAATGGAATACTACTCAACTATCAGAAACAATGACTTAACCAAATTCTTAAGAAAATGGCTGCATCTAGAGAATATCATCCTGAGTGAGATAACCCAGTCACAAAAGAACAGACATAATATGCAGTCACTGATAATGGGATGCTAACCCCAGAGGCTCGCACTGCCCCAGAAACAACTCACAGACTGTGTGAAGTTCAAGAAAAAAAGAAAAGAAAAGAAAAGAAAACAAAAAAAAAAAAGTCATGCTAAATCCTTACACACCAAGAAAACGTTGACTAATTCCGGGTTACATCCTGTTTTACATGTACTTTTTGCTCATTGTAACTAGTAAGTCCTTAATGCAGAGTATCAAACCTTAAAAAAAAGAAAAAAAAAAACCAAGCACTGACAAAAATGTATTTGTATACATATATGCAAAAATGTTTAAATTTTTTTCTTTTATCTTTGTTTTTTAAAATAAAGTTTAAAAAAAGAAACTTGGCCATAATCACATAGCTAGTTGAGGGTTAAGTTTCTAGGACTCCCTTGCCTTTGTTCCTGTGCTTCATTATTTCCCCAACGAGAGAATCTTGTTTTCAAGCACCTCATTGTCTTCTGTGATGGTTTGACAGTAGATAGTTAGGATAGAGGAGTTACAAGAAGATGACTTGGGATCATATTATGAATAGTATGCAGGGAAAAGCTATCAGGTATGAGGAATAACATTCTCGGGCTATGAGGATGGATTAGAGAAAGGAGGTGCATGCATGGCATCAAATTGGAAGCACACCTGGTTTGCAACAGTAGATGTTTTTGTTTGGCCAGAGTGACTTACTTAAAATCTTCACATTTGGAGGAGTAGCAGGGCATGCACTCTCCTGTTTACCTACTCTATCATTTCCAGTACCGATGCTGAAACACATTGGCCTTAATGCCAGGCTGTGGTATGATATTTGAGTTTGCTTTTCTTCTCAGCAGGATGGAGACTAGCTAAAATACCACCACCCAAATGTTCAGTGTCTGTGGGTAAACACCAAATTCATACCATATGCCAACCAAATCATTGATAAGTTATAATGAGATTTGAATAAGAATGGTCCCCATATGCTTATATGTTTGAATACTCAGTTCTCAGATGGTGGGACTGTTTGGGAAGGATTATGAGTTG
Organism: Micromys minutus; assembly: GCF_963924665.1. Taxonomy (NCBI): domain Eukaryota; kingdom Metazoa; phylum Chordata; class Mammalia; order Rodentia; family Muridae; genus Micromys; species Micromys minutus. The sequence goes on from NC_137970.1 coordinate 90,535,425, forward strand.
TGGCCTTGTTGGAAAAGATTTGTCATTGAGATTTCCTGAGTCCATCCCAGGACCAGTTACCTCTATGTGTCATGCTTAAGGACGAGATATGAGCTCTCAGCTACTGCTGCAGTGTCATGCCTGCCTTCCTGTCTGATGCTGTCCTCCCCAATATGATGGTCAATAACTCTAACCCTCTAGAATTATAAGCCTCTTCTAAATTTGTCCTTCTATAAGGTGCCTTGGTCATGGTGTTTCTTTGCAGAATTAGAAAAGTAAATAGGGCAAGGTAGAAACTCCCAGCCTAATGCAGTTATATAAAGAAATAATATCTAGTTCTTAACACAAAAATTGGAAAAGAATACTTGTCATTCAGTACTGTTGGTCCTACATATAGATTGGTTGTTCCTTGTCTGAAATGTTTGAGAACATGAACATATTTTTTATTATTTAATTATTTATTTATTTATTAGATTTTGGAATAATACATAGACTGATCACACTGGATCTGAAAATCAGAAATCCAAATTTCAAAACTTCTTTATTTTAAAGACAAGGTCTCACTATGTAGCCTTGACAAGCCTGGACCAGCTCACTAGGTAGATTAGGCTTGCCTTGAAGTCACTGAGATCTAGCTGCCATGACTCCCAAGTGGCATTTAACACCATACCTAGCCAAAATTCAGAACTTTTGAAGTACCAGATTTTGGCACATTTCAGAATTTGAGGTGTTTTGAATCATGGGTGTTTAACCTGTATGTTCTTTCTTGACAACAACTGGGTAAAATGTAAGAAGCACCTTTACTCATGTAAATTATATTCTTGGGAATATATAATCTGGGAATAACCAAACTGTGGAACAAGAATGATTCATGCACCTTTGGTTCTAATATGAAAATCTAGTAACCAGTGACCCACCATCAATTAAAACTTGATTTTATTTTCCAGAACAAAAGATATGCTATGAGGAAAGGAAAATACTGAGAGAATTAGTAGATAAATCAAGTGAAATTCACATACAAATAATGACTTATTAAAACAATCACAAATGAGAACCAAAATTAATGAAATAACAGAATTTCCCACAAGCAGATGAAATATTTGAATCTCATAAATGTCTGTCTAAGTGTCAGAAACTTTTGATAAGACATGTAAAGTGAAGAAAGGGGTATGTATTATGTCTAAGGATAGTTAAAATTTAGCAGCTTTCAGCTGGAAGGACAATTTACTTATAAAATAAGACAGCTGCAGTCAGACTTTCTATCTACAGCACTTGGATAGGTAATAACAGCTCAAATTGATTTTTTTGAAAGAGTTAGTTTCAAAGAATAGTATCTCATTCACTTTTAAGAGTACAAAACAAATTATAAATATGTAGTAAATTGCAATCCCAAGTTTTAGAAAACGGCATTAAGTACATATAGAACAATGAGTAGAAAGAACTAGGTCAGATCCTCTCTGTCTCTCTCCCTGAAATTTCCAAATTGCCTATAATCAGCATGTATTACCTTTACAATGAAAGAAACCAGGTATAAATCATTAGCAAGGAGGAAGACTATTGAAGTCATCCAGGTCTGGGAGATAATAGAGACTTAGACGTACACGGCAGCATAGGAGATTGCTAATAAGATCCATTATTAAAGGAACGCACCTTGACTTCTTGACTCTGCGTGGGTGCTGAAAGGTGGGGAGAAAAGAAAATAATCATAAGTTTCCAGTTCTGATTGATAGAGTGAATGATGGCAACGCAGATGGCAAAATCAGATCAATTATATTTCTCAGAGACGGGAAAATTGCGGGAGATTTTTCAATTTACTGTCTAGAGGATAATATGTTGTTTTTGTCCCGATGAGTCAGATAATTCTGTAATTTCGTGATCTGGGTATACTGAAAAGATGGACCATTGAAAGCATGAGATATTTTCGCCCATAGTAGCTTCAGACCATTAAAAAAAATCAGTTCATTCGAACTAAAAGTATAATAAAATAATGCCACACATGGGAAAGGGTAAGGGAACAATTTTCTGTCTGCTTTTAAGCAAATGAGTAATCTGCTTTTCTAAAACAAAACAGAAAAGAAGACAAAAGGCAAAACGTATTCTCTACGTGTTGGGGGTATGCTGTCTAGTCAGACAACTTTGGGGAGTCACTTCTTCCAGTTCAGCATTATGTGGGTCCTGGGGTTGAAGTCAGGTTTCTGGGCTTGAGCAACAAACAAGAGGCATCACCCCCTGAGCCCATCTTAACAGACTCCAGTCTTCTTACTTTACAGAAGTCGTCCTCACACGTGATGTACGTGTGATTAAATGGCAGCTCTTTTCTTCTAGAATCATTTAGTCGCAGAATATACATGACCTTAGATGCTGTCTGATGAGATTCATGTTTAATTACAAATTTGCAAAATCCTAGATTTATTTCTAACATCGTCATTAGAGATGGGAACTTCGGGGGGGGGGGGCGTCACTAAGAAGTCTCTAGAAGTGACTGTAAAACCTGGAATAGAACCAAGTAGCCCAAAGATGTCATCTTTTAATCCGAGAAAAGAAGCCATGATTTTTAAATACTGGTTAAGTTCCACACCAATGGCATTGAAAATGCTGCTTTAAAAATGTATTTAGATGTGAGCAAAAATCAATGGTCAGTGCAGTTTTCCTTAAGGTTTCTAGTGTTTTCATGCTGTTGTGTTCATCACTGTAGTAACAGCTTGGCCAACAGCAATTCTTCCTGTTGCTTTGCTGTTTGTCTTTTCCATGTGACTGATTGGGCTGCTGGCCACATTCAGGGTGGGGGAAGGGGATTGCAGAAGGAATTGCTTCTCTTCTATAGCCTTTTTTTTTTTTTTTTTTTTTTGCATCCATTAAAACGGAAACGCACACTATTCTTCCCACATTTCTTGGCAGGCAACTGTGCTGTGCCACTTTTAAACGCTCAGTCAAAAGCCAGCTTTTAAACTTCCAAATATTTAATTTTTTAAATTTCAGTATATATCTTTGAAAACAAAAATCGACTCAAACAAAAAAAAAAAAAAAAAAAAAAAAAAAACAAAAAAACAAAGATGCTTTCCTCGGGATCTGTGAGAGCATCCCTTGGCTTTAAAGATTATGAATTCCTAATATCAGTTAAGGCTCAGGCCCTGCTCAAAATTTTTTTCTAGGTGTCTCAGTTGTCTAGAGGTAGATGCCATCCAATTATCCCAGCATTAGTGGGGCTAAGATTGACCACTGTTTTAAAGATAACAGCATATTCTCTCCTGTTACCTGCATTCTACTTTGACCCCCCAACTTGGACATATTCTATTGGGTATTATGGCAGCACCTTGTCCAACATTTAGCTGTTGTTTTGCAGTGGATTCCAATTTCTTCCCTCAGTTTTAGGTATCCTTAAGGTGCAGTTTCCTGTGAAGCGTTGCTTTTTGGTTTTCAGCTAGGCTCTTGGCTGTTCTGAAATTCAATTTCTGCTAAAAGGGCAGAATGCATGCGTATTTTTTTTCCCTTTAATGGTCTCTAAAATGAGGAGTTGGATTAATAGCCACAACAAATAGTTTCAAATTAGTCTCTCATTCTGCGTTCAGCAGTTCTCTTAGATGTGGGAATCTCCAATTTGTTCAGTTCAGCCTTTTGTTCTTTAACTGTTGCTGAGAAGAGAACTGGGGTATGAAATAGGTTCTTCTGTGTCCAAAAGACCACTGTTTTTTACATGATGCATAGATGTACAAGCCTTACTGTACTTCAGTAGATGCTGAGAAATATTGTAATCAAACTAAAAAATAACGTTAAATTGAAACTGGTTATTCTATAATACTCTTGGATATATTGCTTTACAATCTAAAAACCTGTGATGCATTCCTCTCTGGTCCCATTCTATTGTTGATGACCCGTCTCTTTTATCTTAAATAAAAGATTAGAGATTGAATTGTGGATTGGTAATTTTATGGGTTTTTTAATCAGGCTAACATAAAATTCATAAAATTGAATCCTAGGTGAGAGCCTGTGTTCCTTCTTTCTCCTTTACACGGGCACATTTCATGCATCACCTAGAGAAAGTTTATGGTGCTAATAAGGAGAGAGGGGGAGGGAGAGAGAGCAGGAGAATGAGTGATAATGGATGACAGTTAGCCCATGTATTTATTCTGATTAGAGCTGCCCCCCATCCTCCCTTATTCCTTCTCATCTCAGTCAACTCCACTCCCTCCTTTCCCTGCCATTCCCTTTCCTAGATTCTTGAGTTTGGGGTTTGTTTTGTGACCCATTTGACTTAACCATGGTTATCCCTGACCACCCCATTAAGAATATTTATTGGAACATGATAGGAAAGTTTTTACAGTAGTGGGTCTTTATAGGACCTTTTCTAAATGTCTTTGGTGTTAATTATTCCTCCAGCCTCTTCTCCCATCTCCTATCCACTTTAACCCTTCCTGATCTGTTATTCAACTTTAAACCATTTATACTAATGTATTTTGTCTCCTTCCACTTTCCCATCCTTTCCCATGGTATGTAAGTAATTTTCTGACCTTTATGGGTATTCCAAATGAACCAAACATTCAAAGCTAACATCACAGATGAGAGAAAACATGTGATGTTTATCTTTCTGGCTCTGGGTGACCAAGGCTCAGGCTCCTTGCAGAGGAGGGGACAGAGAGATTGTAAGAGCCAGAGATGATTGGTGATCAAAAGGAACCTGTTTTCCAGATACAGCAGGGCTGTTGCACACAGGAACTCACAGTGGTTGTGACAGCATACATAAGAAATTTAAAAAAAAAAATAATAACCCAAAACCTCAAAACAAGCAAACAAAAACCCAAATGCAACAACATCCACCAAATACACACATGCTCATACATTTTCTTCTGGTATAAAATGAAAACATCTGACAATATTTCAGTATTAAAATATTTGGGTGTTGCCCTGTCTTTTCCAATTTTTTTTCTCACAAAATCCAGTAATCTTACCAGAACCATTCTTTGTGTTGGTCATTCTGGGTTGATTTCAAGTATAGGTTCAAGACCTCTAATCTAAAAATCTAAAATCCAGAATGCTGGAATATCTGAAATATTTTCAGAGCCAGTATGATGCCACAAATGGGAAATTCTACCTCCTAGAACTTGGTTTTATGCATAAAAATTTAACAGATTATATAACATTTTCTTCCCTTATGACTGTTTAATATATGTGAAACATGAAAGAAGTGTGTTAGCCTTGGGTCCCAACTACAATATTTTGATTTGTATGTGTATATTCAATTTTGAAACAAATTTCCAAACCACAAACACTTTACTCTCAAGAATTTTGTATGTGAAATCTCTAGCCTATTCTACTCTTTTCTTTTCATTGCCTTTCTTTTTTTTTTTTTTTGAATCTGTCATGCCCTCCATAATAATTTTAGAAACCTTCCATTCCACCTTATACTTCTCTGAAAATATCATCTAATGATTTGTTGTGTTTGCTCACTCATGTTTTCTCTAGCTTAGTCTTCATTTCTGAAATAAAATTATTATTTATCTTTACCTCCAATTCTTTCCTGAGTTTGCTCTCTCATTTCTGAATCCCTCTTGTTTTTTTTTTTTTTTTTTTACATTCCTTCATGGGATTTATAACTTCTCATTCCATGAAAATCTTTCTTCATATAATTTTGACATGTTAGGGTTTAGTTTTCATGGGCATATTTCTGGCAACTTGTAAATCTCTGAGGATAATATTCTGTTGTTCATTTTTACCTGGAATTAGTTCCCTAAGCTTTGAGAAAGTGATTTTTATGTCCTTAGTTTTACTAATTTCATAATTATATACCCTCCCTTTCTATTACTTTTGAGAAATTTTCAACTTTGTGATATGAATGACGTCCAGAAGTCTTGCCTCTTCCCATTTGCCTCCCTTCACTTCTCTTTGGTGGAGTATTGGGACAAGGTCTCACTGCATCACCTGCTTTCCCTTAAGCTTACCGTGAGCCTTCTACTTCTGCTTCCCAGGTGCTAGGCTTCCAGGCATGTGCCTAGCCTTTTCTTCTTTTTATAACTTTCCCCATCCCTCATTCTCTCCTCTCCATCTGTACATTTATTTAGATTTTCTTTCTTTTCACCCATTTCTTTCCACTGCCCTGCCAATCAGAGGCTTTTCCCACTAGTCTCTTCTTAGAGTGAAGCTTCATCCTGCAAAGAAGCTGAGGACATTCAGTTTTGACAACTCATGTCTGGACCATAGATTTTTTATTCTTGAGTTAGCAGACTCTTTCCATTTTTGGAATATGTTCAGAAATTAGCTCACTGATGTTTGAATTCCCACCGACTTCTCAGATCTCTTGGATGCCATGTTGATTCTTTCTGTATATTCTTCCACAGCTGTTTATCATTTTTGTCTCATAACTATCATTTGTTTGTCCCATCAACCCTTATTCTTGGAGAGCCAGTTTGTATCTAGTTTAGCTGTAAAATCTGTTAGCAAATGTTATCTATCTATTATTCATCCATCCATCCGTCCATCATCTATTCATCCATCCATCATCCATCCATCCATACATACATACATTTATTTGTGCTTTTCTACTTTTTAAAAAAGTGATTGTATTTGGAGAGAGATAAATACCGTACTATGTTGTCACAACTACCTTCCTACCATCATATCTCTGTAAACTACAAACTATAAAAAGTCAAACCCTGCCAGCTGCCACTTATTTTTGATGTAAAAATAGATTTTTGGATCTTGTATTCTCTCTGTGTCTTTCTGTGTCTCTGTCTCTGCCTGTCTCTGTTTCTGTTTCTCTCTCTCTCTCTCTCTCTCTCTCTCTCTCTCTCTCTCTCTCTCTCTCTCTCTCTCTCTCTCTGCAGAGGATGAAAGTTTGTACATGCTAGATAATGAACTATTCTCCAAGTAGCTTGTAGTTTGTAAATTTGTAGATTTGATGTGACAAATTATTTTCCAGGGAGGTTGTCTGGCTCAATTCATGAGAATATATAACATATGTTGTTAAATGAAACAGAATTTCTTATGCAAAAATTGAGAATTCAAACATTTATATATTCACAAAAAGTATATGTTAAAACTAGTGTATACAAATTTCTATATTTACCAGCAGAGTAGTAGGATTCAAATACTTGTTTGGACACACATTTTCCAATTTGCTGATAAGTAATGTTTTAAAAAATCGTAGGGTATTTTGATAGGCGAGGAAATCTTATATAACAGATTTCATGTTTAATCAGTGCATTGTCTTAGGCTTTTTATTTTGTGAAATTCTTGTCTCTTGTCCTTTTATCCTCTGAAGTATTTATCTTTTCCTTGGTGGTTTGTAAGGTCCTTTATATATCAGTGGATGAGACCAGGGTCTGATTCATGCAAAGCAAGCACTCTACCAACTAAACAATATCTTAATTCTCATTTTTGTGATATATTATGAAATATTAATCCTTTGTGTTGTTAGCCATTGTATTTATGGTGCTTAATTATATACAAATGTTTTTTGTCCTTTTTCTGCATTGAAACCATTTTTAAAAAATAATCTTTTATGTGCAGAAAGCCTATCCCATGAGAGATATAGTTGTTCCCTGGGTATTTAATTGTGTTTGTGTCTTACATTTAGGGCTTTAATCTACCAAGGTTTTATAGGTGTAGTCTATGAGGGAGGGTTTAACTAGCCAGCCAGCATAGTGCCATTTATTGAGTAAGCTGTTCTTTTAAGGTTACAGAATATCAGATTGTTGTTGTTAGATGTCTGCACACTTAACGTTGTTTAAAATTTAGAATTTTTTGAAGTACAACTTACAAGTGACAAACTGTATTCCTTTAAAATGTTCAGTTTGAAGAATAAATTTTGTAATTTTGTAGTCGCCGCTTCAGTAGAGATATAGAATGTTTCTGTCAATCTCTTTGGGGGTTGAGGAACCCTTTCACAGGCTTTTATAAGACCATTGGAAAACACAGATATTATGATTTATAGCAGTAGCATAGTTACAGTTATGAAGTAGCAATGAAAATCATTTTATACTTGGGATCATAACAACATGAGGATATAGTTCAATAAAACTTGACTTCCTCAAAAAGACAGTTAGCTACATTTGCCCACTTCTTATTGTTTGTTGCTGATGGTTGTCTAGCAGCTTTATTTTACAGAGGAGAGAACTGAATTTGGGTTTCACTCTTTCCCCAGATTGACAAATAAAGGCTATGTGGGACCAGAATGTTGGCTTTTTACCATGAAAGACATGCTTGAATCCCATTGTGGGGGTTGTCTTCTGTATAATGAGCTCATTTTACATAATGTCTAGCAAACAACGTCTAGCAAATGATGTGAAATAAAGCTGTTCATATAAAGCCTTTCACTGGTTTCAAGACTAAGACTTTGTGGATACCCAGTATCTTGTTCACTAGATGTGGAGTGGCTTTTGTGAGCCTGGGGTGTTTCTGGAATGGTGGTCAGATTTGAGTGGGAGGGAAAGAAAAGCCAGGCTGAAACGGTTTGAAAAGCAGGCCACCTGTTTGTTCATCTCCCAAAGGCCGGCTCCAAGTTTGGAAAGATCTCAGTGTGTCAATTTCTTCAGACAGCTATTACTCAGCATGTAACAATCCTATGCTTTCCCATCTTTAATGCTAACTCTTCATGAATTGTCCAACTAGATTTATAATAATAGATCAAAAATCCCAAAGCAGGAAAACATTACATTTATGGTTCCTGTGCACGAAAACTTTAAAATGAGCCCTGACTCAGAGTATTCAAAAAAAAAAAAAAAAAAAAAGAATACTGTTGAGAAAAGTCACTTTGTATGTTTTTTGTCCTTCCTTACAGCACTGGAAGAAGTATGACATCTATGAGAAACAATCCAAAGAAGAAACGGATTCTGTAGTGCTGATAGAAAACCTGAAGAAAGTGTCTCCGTGATGGGGATACGTGATTTTCTTTTTGCCTTTAATGTGACCCTGTGAAGATTTATTGCATCCTCCATTTGTTAACTGGGGACTTGTTAACTAGAAACTGAAACTACTCCTGAAAAAAACAAAACAAAAAACAAAAAAAAAAAAAAAAAAAAAACCCGGCAGCTCCTAAGAGCCACAGGTCTTGATGTGACTCTTGCACCTAAAATCCAAACTAAAGGAGGTCTTCAAGAAAAGCAGCGTTCTCGTTCTTGCTCAATCCTAAAAGCAGACATCCTTTGCCAAATCTCCAAACTAGAGGACGAAGAAAAGGGAGCCATGATCATCAATTCATCTTATCTGGAATAATGTGACAGCTTCCTAAGGAATCTCTGCTTGCTCTGTGTTCTTTGTGTGGAATAGTATCAAGAAATTTTTCTTGTGAGGAAATTTATTTGGGGTGTGTACACTAATGCTGTACTTGATTCCCACAGAACATCTAGCAAACAAAACTGATACAATCTGCTGCCTATTGTTTGGAAACCTACTGAGTAATGTTTGTGGCTATTAAAATACACCATCATTATCCACTTTAATAGCATTTTCCTCTGCTTTGAAATTCCCAGAAATCTTCTTGGACCATGGTGATGACACGTACAGAAAAGGCATAGGCAACTTCTCCACCAAAGCCGATTTATATCATTGATGGTCTTTTTGGGACAGTGGAGGCAGAATGAGGTACCATTCGAGTTGAAACCAAGAAGTCTCTAATGATGTATGCCCACCTTTCATTTTTGCTACTCACACCAAGTATAGACTATGTATCTAGCTTGTGCAAAACCATTAAGTATGAGGGATGGGATCCCCACCAATGGGTTTACATATATTTGGGGCTCCTTAATTTTTTTTTAGCACTTTCTTCATTTCTAGATGGGCATTTCCCGGACTTTTGAACATCCCATCTTCTATGCTTATACCTCACTGTGCCTATGCTTCCATCCTCTTTCTTGTAGCCTTTTCACTCAGTGGAATTGAGGATACAATTTTGCTTAGACTACCTAGTGGAGCAGGGAATACGCTGCATCTCAGGTTTAAAAAAAATGAGTAGACCGAACAATATGTAATTCATACATATTATGCAACTTCCCTGTGAACCTGCAATTATTTGAGGCTTTTGAGCAATTGGTGTTTCTGTGTTTGTTTTCTAAATAGAGATGATGTCTTTTTTCCCCCACTTAAAATTTAGCTCTATTTGCTTGAGAGGGGGCAAAAGAGAAGATTCATATCTGTTTCTCTTTGTTTGCAATATAAGCCTTAGGATGGCTGTTTTCTATGCTGTAAATGGTCCTGTCGATTCTGTATTTTATTGAGAGGGAGGCGAGTGGAGCTTCTATGTACTCATTTTTTGCATATATTAGGTTTCCAATTCTATTCCCACATTATATGCATATGTACTTTTCCCCATTCCGACCATTTCCTAAAAATTTAAAACAGTGAGAGGTACCCTCCTTCTCTTTCTCATACATGCAGATCACTAGCAAGGACTGAAGTATTTTATATCAAAATTCCCCAGGCATGTACGAGTTCATATTAATAAAATGATGCCACTTGCTTTTCTTGTTCTTAAGCAGGGAAGATAAGAGGCTCCTGCTTTCTATAGGCTGGGACAAAGGGGAACCTTGCTTGTGTGGTAGTAGAGGAGCATTGTGCCTGGAATTTCAGAAAATAGGGGAACGTGGCACAACTGATGCACAGGCATTTCTCCTGGAACTTTTGGGTATCAGATTGTGGCTGGAATACAGACATCCTAGGTGTTGTGGTTTCTCCTACTATTCACTAGAAGACTTGGCTTTCTTGCATAAGCGTGAAATACTCCTTACCTAGGATATCATACTTCTGAGAAGGAAAGCACCTTAAATGCCTTGCACAGAACAATTTTTTAATACTGGCCTATTTTGATGGTGATGAAGAGCATGTTTTGAAATGCTCTGGAAACCATCCACGCTGACGGCCTTGCAGCACAGCAACAAAGACATCACATTTTGCTTCAAATTTTATTTCACTACTATAATAGCAGGGGGGAGGGGACAGACAGTAAACAGGAGTACCTTTGTTTGAACAGACAAAAGAAATCTCCAGGTCTTAGGAACTCTTAATGATATCAGTACACTGCTTTTTGGTAACTTGTAAGTTCATATATTATTTTGACTAAGGTATATGAATTTTCCCCACTTACATAAGTAAATCCAACATAAACAGGGCATTCCTACATTCCTTTTCTTTCATTCAGATGACATTTTTCTGATTCTGGGCACTGAAGGAATGCATAAAATAATGTTAATGTTTTCGGTAATGTCTTCAACTAGGCTTTCTGTTGAACTACTTATAAAAAAGTAAAATAAATACTGTCTTTTTGTATGTCACCTAAATGCTTTTTTGGTCTTATTTTTGGGACAGTGTTGTAGGAGAGTGAATGGTAGAGAAAATTACAGTTAAAATAATAAATATTGTAAAAATATTTTCCAGCAGCTGTTTTATCATAACAATCGTTTATTGCAAGTTTCCCTGTTGCCTGTTTGTGTCAGTTTCCGGAAAAGGATCTACATATAGTTAGGTTAACGTTGGGGCATCATCTAAAAAGATGATATTTTGTAATTACAAAAATTAATGGAGGACCAGTAAGAAAGATGGCTCTCCAGGTAAAGATGCTTGCTGCCAAGCCTGGTAACCTAAGTTTGATCCCCAAGACCAAGTGGTAGAAAGAGAGAACCAACTTCCTCGAGTTCTCTTACCTCCATAATACCACATGTACAGCTACATGCATGTACTCAGACACAAGTAAAGAGCTATCTGAAAACTAATGGATATGGATCTGATCTTTTGCAATATGAAGGAGGAAATAAGAGCACTTACTGTCATCATATACCTGATGTGCACATGATATTATACACAGCTACCATTGCCTTTGTCATAGGAGACCTCTACTTACAAGTGATTAATATTAGCAGCTTAGAGTTGAGACTAAGAAAACTAGTTGTCAGTAGCTGTCTTCCTAAGATCTAACTAAATACTTACACCTCCAGACTTTCTTAAATTTGTATGTGATGTGATGTGTGTGTGTGTGCGTGCGCGCGCGTGCGTGCACATGCTCAAGTATGTTGGCATGCTTGGGGGGAAAGTGCACTTCTATGCACATGTATATAAAGGTCAGAGGTCATTGTTAGAAGCCTTCCTCTACTGCTCTCCCCCTTAATTGTTTAGACAAGGTCTTTCACTAAATCTGGGACTTCCCCATTGGTCAAGATGCTCCAGTGAGCTCCAGAGATCCTCCCATGTCTGCCTCCATGGTGCTGGGGTTAGAGGTATGTGACTCCTCCTAGCATTTTACCATGGGGACTGGTGATTTGAAGTTGATATTGTAAGTATACAGGATATCTATGGACAACTTAAATTCCTGTGTCCACAAACATGCCCACTCCACCTCTGGGAGAGAGAAGCCAGGGCGATTTATGCATGTTTGCTTTGCAGAGTAGTTTGCCATCCCATTATTATCAGGAACTGCTCTTTGAAAAATGAGACATCATGCATACAATTGAACTACCATGGGTTTCATTTTGATTTGTTTGAGCTTCCTTCCTTCCTTTCTTTCTTTCTTTCTTTCTTTTTTTCTTTCTTTCTTTCTTTTTGTTGTTTTTTATGAGTCTTGCTATGTAACCTAGAGTGATTTGAACTTGCAAAATAGCCCAGCCTTGCCTAGAGCTCACAATCTTCCTGCCTCAGCTTGCCAAGTGATATATTGTACTGACATGTACCACCATGTCAGACTCACTAACAAAGTATTAGCACCTTTAGAAGAAAATAAGGGAACGAACACTTTTATTTGGCCTGGAGAAACAGACAACTCAGCATGTAAAGTACAGGTGCTTGTAGACCTGAAGACCAGAGCTCTTTTCCCAGAGCCCATACAGAGAAAACTCCTCCATAAAACTGTCCTCTGACTGCCACACCCATGCCATAGTATGCATATCTATATCAATCATAAAATTAAAAGAACTTTCAGAAATGTTTCTTAGACTAATGTGTGTGTGTGTGTGTGTGCGCGCACGCGCGTGTATTGCAAATAAACCTTGGAGGACTTTATTTCATTAAGGGTAAGGTTTTATTGATGTTAGTATGCTAGATTCCTTTTTTTTTAACATGAGTTCTTTTTTCTTTCTATTAATTATTTTATTTATTTACATTTCAAATGTTATCCCCCTTCCTGGTCCCCCCTCTACAAACCCTCCACCCCATCTCCCTTTGCCTCCAAGAGAGTGCTCCTCCACCCACCCACTCCTGCCTCTCTGCCCTAGCATCCCCCTTCTTTTGGGCATCCAACCTCCACAGGACCAAAGACCTCCCCTCCCATTGATTTCAGATAAGGCCATCCTCTGCTACATATGCAGCTGGAGCCATGGACCAGCCCATGACTACTCTTTTGTTTGTGTTTTAGTTCCTGGGGGCTCTGAGGGGTCTGGTTGGTAGATACTCTTGTTCTTCCCATGGGGTTGCAATCCCCTCCATCTCCTTTCAGTTCTTCCCCTAACTCTTCCATAGGGGTCCCTGACCTCAACCAATGGTTGGCTGTATCTGCATCTGTCTCAGTCAGCTGCTAGTAGAGCCTCTCAGAGGACAGCTGTGCCAGACTCCTGTCTACAAGCACATCTTGGCATCAGCAGCAGTTTGGTGTCTGCACATCAGATAGAGTCCAAGTTGGGGAGGTCTCTGGATGGGCTTTCCTTCAGTCTCTGCTCCAATTTTGTCCCTGCATTTCCTTTACACAGGAACAATTCTGGATCAAAAATTTTGAAAATGGATGTGTGGCTCCATGTATATCTACGGATCATTTTTATATCTCTTCAGGTTCCATCTCTGCACAATTGGGCATTTTGGCTAATGTCATCCCCTTTGGGTCCTGTGAGCCTTTCACATCCCTGGTGTCTAGAATTTTCTAGGGGTTCCCCTAGTCCCTCAACCCACAATGCTGCATGTTTCTAGTCATTTTCCTGGTTCTCTGGGCTTCTCTTCTGTCTTTAACCAATAATGCTGCCCCTTTTCCCCTCCCCCTCTTCCTCCCCTCTCCCATACAGGTCCCACCCTCCCTCTGCTTCCCATGACTTTTTTTAACATCAATTCTAAAGATGAATTATTTCCTGAAGATTCTTCAGCCTTTGATCATCTTTCCTAATGATTTCATCTTTAGCAACAGGAAACTATTTTACTGTTTGTTTTCAACATTTGTTAGGTAGACTATTAAATAAAAAAAAAAAAGAAAATCAATAGTTTCTGCTTTGTTTCAAGTTACTAATACATGTGCTATTTCCCTGATTCTCATGAGATTGACTACCTTACTTTTTTTTTTTTTTTTTTTTTTTTTTTTTTTTTTTTTTTTTACAAATACAGAAACCTGAGATACTGGTTTATATAAAGTCATACCTCTATGAAGTAATGGATGCAGAAGTGGAAAACAGGCCAATCTAACTTTGAAGCCTGTATAGTGCAGCCAGTGATGCATTCATTTGTCCCTAACAAGCAGCTACCTAAAAAGAGACACCTTATTTCATATTATTTCCAAATTCCTTATTAGTCATAAAACTTAGAGTTCAGATCATTCCATTGTAAAATAATCATTTGAAAAGTCTTAAGATGCATTGTGCCAGGTAGGGCGTGCTAAGTCAAAGGAATTTCCAAGTGAACAATGTGTGGCTCTATGGTCCATAATTGATTAGTCAAGGGAGGCTACTTTATATAAGAAGAAAAAAAGGTTCATTAGTGTTTTGGAGGTCTAAAGGATACTGGGAGGCTATCTCTCCCTGTCTAGATTTGCTTCCTCGACTGTCAAATGAGGATGATGGAACTTTGCCAATCACAGTCCCATCCATGACCAATAATAGTGCCATATATTATAGTGCTTATTTAGAAAGGAGATTTTTTTCCATGAATACAGTCTGTATGGCTACTGGCATGTCCCTTCTCTTTCTGAGTAGTCGGTGTTTTTATCTGTTAAAAAGAAAAATTTGGACTACATTACAATATTAATTCTGACGTACAATAAAAGCACCATATAAATAAAGAAAACATTTTTCCATCACCTATTCTTGCTTGCTATAAGGAGTAGCTGCCAAATGTAAGCAGAGGAACGGGGCCTTTAATGGAATGTGAGGAACAAAGGCACTGATACCATGTAGGAGCTCTGTTGTTCATTCAAGTCAAGGCTTTTCAGTGGGGCCCAGCCAAGTTTGTGATGAACAAATATTTTTTAATGTATGTAGAACATTTTAGGGCATATTTTTGAAGCAGAAGATGGACTATATACAATACCATCTGTTTGTATAATGCCAGGATTTGACATATAGTCTAAAATAGAGTCCATTTGAATTCATTAATAAAAAATTGGTAGCTGGACATATATTTTGATTTTTTTAGACAGTTCCAGGAGTTGAACCCATGGCTTCATAATGCTACTATAGAGATTTGTTATGGATTTCTGTTACATAAGATAAGGAATTTTCTTAAATGATAGTGATCAAAACTAATGGCTAAATACTAGTATTCTCTCTCTTTCTCTCTGTCCCTCACTTTTTCTTTCTGTCTTACTCCATGTCTCAAGCATGCATATTTACACAAGTATGACATTTTTAGTAAAAATGTTCACTAGTTGCATTCTATCATATAAGTTTCCTTCACAGTTGCTGGATGCAAAGTGCAACTCATAATATTGGTATCATCAACATATTTTTTAAATTGAATAACTTTGTTTTAAAAAACAAAGATAAATGTACAGATTTTAAGCATTTTTGCATAAAAGTATATGAATACATTATTGTCAGTACTTGATTTTCTTAAAGGTTTGATTGTATGCATTAAAATCTTACTAGTTACAATGAGCCTAAAGTACATGTGAAACAAGATGTAACCTGGAAATAGTAAAAGTTTTCTTGGTGTGTAAAGATTTAGCATAATGGTTTTTCTTTTCTTTTTTTTTTGGCCTTTGTTTTTCTTGAACTTCATATAGTCTGTGAGTTGTTTTGGGGTGTTCAGAGTTGTCTAGGGTTAGTATCCAATTGTCAGTGACCGCATATTATGTCTGTTCTTTTGTGACTGGGTTATCTCACGCAGGATGATATTCTCTAGATGCATCCATTTTCTTAAGAATTTTATAAAGTCATTGTTTCTGATACCTGAGTAGTTCTCCATTGTGTAAATGTACCACAATTTTTGTATCCATTCATCTACTGAAGGACATCTGGATTCTTTCCAGCTTCTGGCTATTATAAATAAGGCTGCAATGAACATTGTGGTGCATGTGTCTTTGTTGTATATTGGAGTGTCTCTGGGGTATATGACCAGAAGTGGAATAACTGGATCTTCAAGTACAACTATGTCCAATTTTCTGAGGAATCAACAGACTAATTTCCAGAGTGGCTGTACCAGTTTACAACCCCACCAGCAGTGGAGAAGTGTTCCTCTTTCTCCACATCCTTGCCAGCATCTGCTGTCATCTGAGTTTTTGATCTTAGCCATTCTGACTGGTGTGAGGTGGAATCTCAGGGTTGTTTTGATTTGCATTTCCCTAATGACTAAGGATGTAGAGCACTTCTCAGCCGTTCTATATTCCTCAATTGAGAACTTTTTGTTTAGCCCTGTAGCCCATTTTTTAATATGGTTGTTTGATTCTCTGGTGTCTAACTTCTTGAGTTCTTTGTATACCTTGGATATTAGGCTTCTATCAGATATGGCGTTGGTAAAGATCTTTTCCCAATATGTTGGCTGCCATTTTGTTTTCTTGACAGTGTCCTTAGCCTTACAGAAACTTTGCAATCTCATTAAGTCCCATTTGTTAATATTTGACCTTACAGCACGAGCTGTTCTGTTCAGGAAATTTTCTCCCGTGACTATGTGTTCTAAGGTTTCCCCTATTTTCTCTTCTAATAGTTTCAGTGTACCTGGTTTAAAGTGGAGATCTTTGATCCATTTGCACTTGAGCTTTGTACAAGGAGATAAGAAAGGGTCTATTTTCATTCTTTTGCATGCTGAGTGCCAGTTGGACCAACACCATTTGTTGAAGAGGCTGCCCTTTTTCCATCGAATGTTTACAGCTCCTTTGTCAAAAATTGAGTGGCCATATATGTGAGGGCTCATTTCTGGATCTTCTATTCTATTCCATTGATCCACGTACCTACTTCTGTACCAGTACCATACAGTTTTTAGCACAATTGCCTTGTAAAATAGCTTGAGGTCAGGGATGGTGATTCCCCCAGATGTTTTCTTGTTGTTGAGGATGGATTTCGTATTCTAGGTCTTTTGTTGTTCCAGATGAAATTACACATTGCTCTTTCCAACTCAATGAAGAACTGGGTTGGTATTTTGATGGGGATTGCCATTGAATCTGTAGATTGCTTTTGGTAAAATGGCCATTTTTACAATGTTGATCCTTCCAATCCATGAGCATGGGAGATCTTTCCATTTTCTGAGATTTTCCTCTGTTTCTTTCTTTAGAGATGTGAAGTTCTTGTCATACAGGTCCTTCATTTGCTTAGTTAAAGTCACACCAAGGTATTTCATGTTTGTGACTATTGTGAAGGGTATCTTTTCCCTAATTTCTTTCTCTGCATGTTTGTCCTTTGAGTATAGGAAGGCTACTGATTTGTTTGAGTTAATTTTACATCCAGCCACTTTGCTGAATTTGTTTATCAGCTGTAGAAGTTCTCTGGTGGAATTTTTGGGGTCACTTACTTAAACTATCATGCCATCTGCAAAAAGTGATGTTTTTACTTCTTCCTTTCCAATTTGTATCCCCTTGATCTCCTTTTGCTGTCTAACTACTCTGGCCAGGTCTTCCAGTACTATGTTGAATAGGTAGGGGAGAGTCGGCAGCCTTGTCTAGTCCCTGATTTTAGTGGGATTTCTTCAAGTTTTTCACTGTTAAGTTTGATGTTGGCTATTGGTTTGCTGTATATTGCTTTCATTATGTTTAAGTATGGGCCTTGGATTCCTGTTCTTTCTGAGACTTTTAACATGAAGGGGTGTTGAATTTTCTCAAATGCTTTCTCAGCATCTAGTGAGATGACCATGTGTTTTTTTTTCTTTGAGTTTGTTTATATGGTGGATTACGTTGATGGATTTCTGTATATTAAACCATCCCTGCATCCCAGGGATCAAGCCTACTTGATCATGGTGAATGATCGTTTTGATGTGTTCTTGGATTCGGTTTGCAAGGGTATCGTCAACATATTAGGCAATTCATGAGTTCCACTTATTTTCTTTGAGACACCCTTGGAGTTTGCTCCCTTCTGATTCATTCTGGAATAGTTATTTTCTGGACTTGCCACTGATCTGTCGTCCTGGGAATTCTTCTCTTGGTTAGCTTCTGTTCCTTAGACAGAAGTTTTTCAGCCTTGCTGGACCACACCCTTTGCTAGCTTCCTTAGAATGATGTCATCAAGGGGGTAGCTTCATGTCATTATTTTTCTGTGTGCCTTTCCAGAGGTGATTTTAATAAAAACCCCTCTGTATCTCAATATATCCTCACACAACATTAATTTTCTGCTAGGTAAATAATTCTCCATTGGAAACAATTTTCTCTCAGGATGTGGAAAGCATTCTTCAATTGCACATAGTCTTCTAATGTGTCTTTGCTTCTAAAATAGAACCAGTCCACCGTGATTTTCACCTTCCTGCATGGAATTGTTTTTGTCTTCAAGACTTGTTTTGGTCTGTAATGTTTTGTAATCTAATAATATATGTCTCAGTGCAGACCTTTTGTCAAGTAAATTGGGATTTTGTGAGCACCTTTAGGAAGAACTAGCCCTTCATTTGTTGCATACCTTGTTATTTCTTACCCATTATGACCTATTCTATTGTCTGTGTTTCTGGGACTCCTATTAATTAGATATTGGATGTGCTGGACTGGCTTCCTAGCTTCTTTTTTTCTCTCTCAGACTTTCTCTTTATTTTTGGCTTTTGATTTTAGTTTCTTGGAAATTACCTTAATGTGGTTTGAACCTTGATTCTCATTGGTAGAATTTGACAAAAAGGCCCTACATCCGAAGGGTTGTTGTGAGGGGTCAAAATGACACATAGAGGGTGCTTAGTATGATGAACTGCCAGCAGCAATGGTTAGGAATGTGACATTTGGGTGGAGTCTGGGTGGAAACCTATCTAGCTTTCATAGCATCGTTTTATAGTATGCTTTCCGTTTATGATGTTGAACTTGTAATTTACAGCTTTCAATTGCAATGCTTATAGAATACTTGCATTGCATAAATCAAGTTACCATTATTAACTGTTCCTAAAAACTCTTGAAATCAAACATATTTTCAAGAAAATGTCTTTTCTTTCTTTCTACCTGAGAATTAAATGCTGAAAACAAACGCCGAGTAGCTGCTCTCTGATGATAAAATGGACAGTGTTGAGTGTGAATGCACCATTTTCTCAGAATGAGACGATAGTGTAAACTTTTAATATGTGAAGGTTGCCATATACTTTGTCATTATAGGCCAAACAATGACAGACTACCACCTGAGGTACCAAGGAGACTAAAAGGCAGCTCACAAACTTCAAGATTCAGAGAAGACCTAGATTTGGTACAAATTTTATCCTGCCTGTCTTTAGGGGCACATGGAGACCAGAAGTAGATCCAGAAATAAAAAGGTCCAAAATGTAGTCTTGCTGTTTCATTCAATTATTGATTCCAATGACTACATGGGTACCAGCCAATCTGATAGGACTGCAGCTCTAAGTCCTTGGTATGCATGCATGAGTCCTGGATGTGCAGGTTTTTACTGAGGTGTGGATATAGCCCAGTGATTAAGTGCCTGCCTAGTATGTATGCATTCCTGGGTTCACTCCTCAGCTCCACTGAGAAGCAGATATTTATTGTCCATATATGTCAGATACCTGCCAGGCACTGCATGATACTGGGCATTGTGTTCTTCCCCTGGGATTCAGTTTCTTCACCAATGTTAAGAAGAGTGCGGGGTGGGGGAAAAAAGGAGCCCCTGTCAGTTCAATAGTCACAATAAACCAAATGATGAGTTTTGATTAGTTTTAAGAAAATAATAGAAGCAGATAAGGGGGAAATTGCAGATGATTCAAGACTCATACACTTCAAAATGTAGAGGAAAAACAAAACAAAAATGATTCCACGTGTCATTGTTTGACATAACAACTGATGGAAGGAAAAATTCTACATGCCAGAGCCACTAGAGATGAGATGATGATAGCTCTAATCACAAAGTGAGTTTGGAACTGGAGTGATGGCTCAGTTGATAAAGTGCTTGCTGTGGAACGTGAGGACCTGAGTTTTATTTCAGAATTCTCGAGCATATAAGTTTGACCCCAGGAACCCACATAAAAAGCTGAGCATGCTGGTGACATACACTTGTAATGTCAGTTCTGGGGAAGCAGGGACAGTGGATCCCTGGGGCTCACTGATCATCCAGTCCAGCGTGCTTGGAGAGCTCAAGGCCAGTGAGAAACTCTGTCTTAATAACAAGGTAGACAACTGCCAAAGAATTAACAGCCAAGTGCGTCCTCTGGACTTTGTTTTCAGATGCAATCCTCGTAAGCATACATACAGATAAGGTAGACTGTTCAAACTATATTCCAGTAATCCTCCAACCAGTGTCCATATATACATACCTTCCCCCTTTGGTGTGTACTACTTTCTTTTAGTATCCTCTTTCTAGCTGCTACCACCTGTTGATTGGCTAACAATGGATTTGATAACTATTACAAGAGCTTGTATTCTACTCTTTACCTAATTGCCTCATTTCCTTTCAATGTCAGCTTCCTCATAATGTATAAACTCAACTCATTATTTATCAAAGAAGATTGAAAAAATTGTGGGTTGTTATTCTTGGATAAGATTCCTCTTGCTAGCAGCCCCCCTTCAAACCTTGGTATTACTTTCATGGTGGATGTTTAAGCATCTTTTCTTTGGAAGAATGGAAACATATAAAAGTAGAGCTTTTATTCCAATGTGTGACCCTGTACTCCTCACCTGGTATCAGTAATTATCAGTACATTTTAACTTGTATCATGTTTAACTCTGTCTATTGTCTACTTCATACAGAATGAAATGGTTTGAGATAATTCCTAGCAATTGTAATTGTCATCTGAAAATACTTCAACATATGTCTTTATAGAGTGGCATTTTTATTAAAGAGAAGCATATAAATTTGGAACAGTTTACTACAGCTGTAGTCTTAGATACTTGGTAGGCTGACGAAGAAGGTTGCTTGAGCCCTGAAGTTTGGAACCAGCCTGGGAAACATAGACTTTGGCTGAAGGAGGTTGATTGGGCTCTGGAGTTTGGGAACAGCCTGGGTAACAGAGACTTCCTATAAATAATAAAGTAAATAACCAAACAAAAATATGTATGTTCGTCTTCCGTACTTATACAACTCCTTAAAAATAACAGAAATTCTTAACATTGTCAAATGTTATGTTAGTGTTCACATTTCTCCAATTGTCTCATGAATATTTTCCCCATAATTTTATTAAATCAAGATCCAACAAACTCAAGCTGGCTTAAAAAATACTAATACTTTGTGAATTGCGAAGGCAAAAATTTGAGGAAAACTAATTATTTGGCTTTAAAAGTTACACTATGTCAGCATCTAGTAATATGACCCTCTCACTATAAAGTCACTCCCTTTTGTCCTTCCAAATTGTTTAATTTCAGGAATTCTTCACAAACATCTGTGGAAGTGGGAATGAACTGAAAACCCAAGTTTGGCTTTGAAAACTTGAAAATTTCACACACTAAAGACACACTCTGAAAATAAGCAAACAAACAAACGAGGACAAACCAACCCGGGCTGAGGGCAGAGCTCTGGAACATGAGTTTGGTATATGTGAGACCCTGATTTCTACCCTCCAGAATCAAAACTAAAACCAAGACAAAATGACTCACCCACATGGATGTCCACCCTTATGCATAAATGCCAACTTCAGTATGTCTGGGGAGCATTTTGGCAAATGGAGGTAGAGAGAATACATCTGTTTTTTATCATCACCCCCATAGGGTAAGAACCATCATAAGTATGTTGGCAATCTGATATCGAAGGACACCACTTCTGCATGAATCAATTAAGACTAAAAAGTTGCAGCCTTTTAATGAATATTGTGAAGTGGATGAAAAACTTAAAACAAAGTGGAAGAAGAGATCTATGAAATGGAGTATTAGGTTGGCAAGAATTACACATAGTTACATGAGAACATCTCTGATGTGCTGCATTTACACTTGATAATAAAGTTTGTGGTATGTTGCTGCTTTGAATGCAGCTGGGAAATACTGATCAAAACCCTGTGACTATCACCAGCAAAGCAATCAAATATACCAATGAGAAAACATTCAGTCAAATTGAACATGGGACTCTGGGATTCGTATCCTTGCCACCAGGGTCTACTCTATTCCACCTTGCTTTTAATTCATTCATTTAAGAAGTCTTTAAATGGACGTAAATCATGCACAAAATGTCGTGGTAGAATCAAAGTCATAGGGCATACTTTTGGCATGCCCAAAAGGGTTTTTGAGAGTGTGTTTGGGCTCAGTAAGAATCCAACTAATATGTATGAATGATGCGTTTCTCTGTTGATACACACACACACACACACACACACACACACACACACACACAAAGGCAATGGGATGAGCCCTCCTACATCAATCAGTAACTAAGGAGATGTACCACAGGCTTGTCCACAAGCCAGTCTGGTGGGGCCATTTTCTCAAGTAAGGTTCCCTCTTCCAAAGTGACTCCCCACTTATGTCAAGTTAACTGTCATGAAAGTGAACTGAAGTTCGTTAAAACTAGCCATCATGGTGACTTTTTCAGGACTTAATGTATAGGAGGTAGATGTACAAATGAAAGAACAGGACCTGGAAGCACACACTGGAATCCCAGCTATCTGGAGGATGAAGCAAGGGGGCAGCAAGTTAATAGCAAATCTGGGCTACATCTTGAGACCCTATCTAACAAAAATGTATGTACAAAAAAAAAAACCAGGGAGTTTGAGAGTGGGTGAGAAATAAGAATTCTATTTTGGATATGTGGGTTGTGGAGTCCTAGAAAGAATCATCAGGCCATGATTTCCAGAGACGTTCAGGGATGACTGTGAGAGGAGCAGCTTCAAAAGTCAGGGGCAAGTAACCCATGTATTCTCTGGCACGTGGAATCTAGGCTTAAGTGTGAGTGTGCAGAGGGGAGAGGAGAACGAGGGAGGCAGGGAAGAGGACCAGAGGAAGGGAGAAATGAAGAGAGTGATGGGATGGATGTGATGTGAAGGCAGGAGGAGAGAATATTTAAAGGTTTGGGAAGTAATAGCAAGTTCTTACTAATAGTAAGAACAAAATATAATTATTTTATATGATTTATTACACATATGAAATGTTATAATATGTTCTATTACTGTGCGTGCAAATAAAAGTATGTATTTATATGGCTCACTGAGTAAAGGTACTCGCTGTCAAGGTGGACACTTGAATTCATTCTTCAGGATCCACTTGGTAGAAAGAGAGAGTCAACTACCACAAGTTGTCCTCTGACACTACTGACACGCCAGAGTACCCATGGATAAATATCAGTATCCAGGATAAATAAATATATAACATTAAAAAAAAGAGGGAGGGTCATCAAAGCTATTCATCAGAGAAAGACCAAATAGGTTACTACCAGAATTCACTTTGCATGTCTTCTAGCAGAGGGCCAGAAAAATATAAGCTTGCTGTACAGTCTCGGGTGGGAAGTGGGAAAGTGAGGCGCTTAGCCTGCACTTGCTGCCCAAGAGTAACACACTACTGCCACCTGAGGGCTGCACATAGAAACTGTAATGGCAGCTTTATGAAAGCTATTTGGAAAAGGCATAATTTGAGAGGATATGACCCCTCCTTTCAAGAGCCTTTTATGAGACCTTTGTCTCTTACTTTTAGTGCTTAAAACACTAGAATGCTTTGTTATCTCAGTTTTGTTCCCTTTCGCACACAAACATCCTCTTGTGAAGGGGAACTGGGTCTTTGTTTATTCATTTATTTACTGATATTAATTAATTTATTATTCAACAAACATTCATTTAGTGGCATGGATTGTGCTGGACACTGGGAATACATTAATGAGCAAAAACATATGTATCCATCCAACAAACCGTATTTTAGTGTAACTGTAAAGGGTGGGTAGAGAATTGAACCAAGGGCCTTGTGCCTGTTAAGCAAATAAATGCTCTACCACTGTGCATGTCTCCAACCTCAAATTGTTTAAGTGTAGTAACCACTATTAGGGAAAGGCTGATAATTCACTAAGAGTAGATAATGGGGGGAGCCTCGGAAAGTAGGTGAAATTTCACCATATAGATCAGGCTGGCCTCAAACTTATGACCACCCTATCTCAGCTTCCCAAATGCTGGGATTCCATGCATTACAACCATGTTTGGTTTGAAGTGAACCAATATGATTATTGTCCTATACACTCAATTGAGCAACTTGAACATGGTGTCTTAAGTATTCTAGCACATAACATCTAGATTTAAAAAAAATCAAGATATCAAAGTTTGCCTTTCAGATTCCTCACTAGTTGAGGTGATATTAGACACATAGGCTGAGGGTGTAGCTCAGTGCTAGAGCACTTCTGCAGCACACACACAAGAACCCAGGTTCCAACCCCAACATCAGGAAAATAAGTTACACCTTTAGAGAGTATTTTTGAGTTACTACTTGAGAAACACTTAAATTAAAGCCTAGTACACTACTCCCTAGATCTCTACTTCCCTCGCCCAGCCCAGCCACTGGCTTTCCTTTATTTTACTAATTAAAATGGGAAGGTTCAGTTGGAGTTCCCAGACCCAGCAGCCCTTCTTGGGGAAGTGGAATTAACATTAAAATACTAACAGCTTCAGGACAATCTACAGTAAACAGTAAGCACATAATATATGCCACTCTTTTCACTTGTCTATAGAAAGAGCTAGGGAATTGCTGCCAGGCTGATAGAATACTGAGGTTGTTTCACTACAGTGCCACGGCAAAGGCATGACTTCAGGTGTTCAAGGACCCACCCCAGCATTAGAAACAGCAAAACAAGGAATAAAGAATTGAGCTTATTAGATCTCTTACAAATCCCCTGGTCTGCAGAAGTATAAACACACACACACACACACACACACACACACACACATATATATACACATACCCTCATCTCATCTCTCTAAAAGTCTTGCTATGTAGCCCAAGATGACCTTGAACTCTGGATCCTTTTACCCAAGCTTCCTTTTTCTGGTGTGCTCTGCCACACACAAGCAATTATCCAGTCCCTGCCTTAGTAGAAAGAAAAAAAATATTTTAAAACAAAAGCTAACACATTCAGTATTAGTTTAATTTTGATCAATCCATCATATTCCTCATATGTTTGCCCATTAATCTTCTTCCTTCTGCCCTGAAGAACCAAACAGAACACCCCCTTGCCTATGACAGCTAAAATTGGAGGAAGGACTAGAGATTGTAACTGTTAAATTTCCTGTAGTTGATCATGGTACTGGCGTTATCTACAGTCATATCCTATGACTTAGGAAATATGCAAACAGGATGAGGACTAAGCATTGTATATGAAACTTGCCTACACATAGCTCTGAATAAAACCTTAATAAGTGAGGAGATGGAGTGATAAATCTGTCAGATTGCTCAAGATTGGCGAGGTCTGGACACACACATGAAAATTCGTTGTTCTCTTCCCAAAGCTCTAAGGTAACTTTGAAATTACTTTTGAAATCAAAAGTTCTAAGAACCTTCCTCTTCTGTAGGTTGAGAATCTTACGTCACCTTCCTTCTGCTCTGCTTCTCTCTTTCACTCACTCATCTCTCATTCTTTTATTCTTTAAGCGAGATTGGCTGAGCATCTGCCAGGCCCAGAACTCAGCATTATGGATACAGCCCAGAAGAAAGTCGATTCTGTCCACCCTCATGTCACTTGGAAGTACTTGTAGACAATCCAATCATTCTAATGTGAGGCAACCCCTGGTGGAAGACTGTGTCTGAAAGGAGGTGCTATGGGAGTGCTCAGATGACATTTCTGGACCTGGCAAATGACCCCACAGTCTCTAGTTGTAAGGATGAAAGGGGCAGCGAGCCAAGGAGATGAACACCCCTTTATGAAAAATCTGTCAGATGAGAGGAAGGACGTGTAAGTATGACCAAACATTTGACGAGCTGCTCTGTCTGCTCCCTTAAATGTCATGGAGCACTGCAAAGAGATTGCCTGGATTTGAATGACAGCTGCTGTGTCCCCGAGAAATAATTGTAAAAGACGAATGAATGGACTTGGAGCCTCGGGGGAGGCTGGGATCAATCATCAGGAGAAGTCTAGTCAATGCCTCAGAGCCGGGCCGTAGCTCCTGTCATTTTGCAGCCTTTATCCTTCATCCTTTATATGCGCAGACATAGTCATGGCAACCAGACTCTGTGCTGCGCAATTTCAGTCCTGAGAACAGAAATTCCAACAAGAATCATTCCAGTTTCTACTTCAGGCTTTGCTTTATAGTGTAGATTTTCAAACCTGAGGATCAGAGTCACCAACATGCGTGCCCTACCCCCTACCAGTCAATATGAAGATGGAATTGAAGGTCAACTTAAAGATATACGTGTGAATCCTAGTACTTAAAATGCAACACACCTTCAACAAATGGCACCTATTGTTCTTGTCACCATTGACAAGTGGGCTGGGTAAGGTAAATATGTAGCAAGAGGCCACTGAATAATTTTTCTTTAGGGCATTATCATGGGACAGATACAGGGCTCAAAATGGAAGGGTAAGAGTACCTATTTTGCCTATCTCAGAGGTTTGCTAATTTCAGTCACCTAGTATTTTAAATAGTCAACACTAAAATGTAGTACAAGCATTTTATTTTTTCATCCATAGCCTTGTAGTTCTGATTACTGTGGGACTTCTGTGATAATCCAAGGAGGTAGATGCTATTGTTAATGTCTCTGTTTTACAGATAACGGAACTGATGTATCCAAATCTATGAGCGGAGGTGTGTGTGTGTGTGTGTGTGTGTGTGTGTGTGTGTGTGTGTGTGTAAATATATATGCATATGGAGGCCAAAGTTGATAGTGTGTGTTTTCTTCCATAACGTGCCATTATATTTTGTTTTAAGCAGTCTCTTGCTGAGGCCAGATTTTGCTGCTTTGGCTAGTTTAGTTAGCCAGCTTGCCCCGGAGATCCCCACCTCTGTCTCACTTAGTGCTGAGATTATATGTATTTGCCACCCCTCCCTGGCTTTCTGATGGGTTCTGGGCAACTAAACACCTCCTCCCAGGATTATGAATGGGGATTTTTGAAGTTTCTGGTTCTGTGATTTCATAGAAAATAAATTCCAAAGGGCTACTTACGCTTCTGCCATCCCAGTCTCTTCAGGTCAGCCAAGAAAAAGGCCTAGTCTACATCTTCTAAAGGGCTCTCCATGTGGATTTAGTTGGTCTTTACCTGGTCCTCCTCTACAGTGCAATCCTGTGTACTGGGGCAGGAGGAACTGGAAAAAATAAGAGTTCTGAAACAGGGCTCCTAATGAGGGCTTTGATATACTCTCTCCCATATATGGCTGCCTGTGCTGCCTCTGAGGCATACATTTTCTCTGACCTGGCAAAAGAATTTTTTTTTCCTAATTGATGTGGGTTTGTGCACAGGAGTGCAATGACCTTGTTATCCAGAAGAGGGCATCGGAGTCACTGGAGCTGGAGTTCCATGCAAGCTGTAAAATACTTAATGTGGGTGCTGGGATCCAAATCAGGTGAGCAGTACATGCTTAACCACTGAGCCACCTCTCCAGCCCCAGACCTGTACATCCTACCATTGCATTCCCAGAGCTTGACCAGACTTAAAGAGCCTGCTAGAAACGTGCACTTTAGGCAAGTTTTTTACTGAAGTGTACAGCAAAAGAGCTTTAGGTTTGCTCTTTAATGACACACTCTCACTATACAAATCTCCCTGTATACAAGAGTGTTTGGGTTTAGGGATGTTATGTTTTCAGACTGAGTTAACATAATGTTACAGTTTGGCTTTGAATGTCCTCTCAAGACCATGAATTAAAAGCTGGTCTTCGGCCTATGGCATTATTGAGAAATGGTGAAACATTAGTAGGTATGGCCTACTGGACAGAAGTTAGGCCATTGGAGGTGGGCTCATGAACTCATGCTTTCTCCCCTCTCTTTGCTTTCCTGTGAGAGGAGAGTCACCTTTATTATGGCACGAGTCAGTACTTCTTTCCTGTTGTCTTTTCATTGATGGATGATCATTTGATTTGGAATTTGAGTTTCATTTGGCAGCTAATATTAATATGCTGCAACATATGTTATGCAAATTATGTGTGAGCATGTGAATGGATGTATGCATATGTATGAATATGCATGTATATATGAATAAGTGAGTATGTCTATATATGAGTGAATATGTGAGTGTGGTATGAGTGTGTGCCTGTGTGTATATGTGTTTGTGTGTGTGTGTGTGTGTGTGTGTATGTTGGGTGTTCACCCAGGAGTCAGACTGCTACTTCATACATACGTATTTCAATGCTCAACTTTGAGGATCAATTTCAGACTGGGTTCTGAAGTAACTATGTCATTTCATATTCCATTAGCATTAATTTCTCCATATCTATGCAAATACTTGTTTTTTATTAGAGTCATCCCAATAGGTATAAAGCAGTACCTTCTGGTGTTTTGATTTATATTTCCCTGATGGCTAGTGATGCAGTACATCCTCTCAAGTAGTTATTGGTCATTTGTATATCATCTCTGGAGAAATATCTACTCAAAGTTTTGCCAAGTTTTAAATTGGATTACTCATCTTTCTGTTATTGAGCTGTAATACATTTTATAAATTCTAGATAAAAATCCCTTATCACGTACATGATTTGCATGTGTTCTTTTATCTGTGGATTGACTTTTACATTTCCTGACAGTGACCTGAGATATGCAAAAGATTTTTGTTATTTATACTTTGGTGTCATATCTATAAATATTTTGTCTAACTCAAGGACACCAATATTTATTTCTGTGATTTCTTCTAGAAGTGTTATAACTTTTGCCCTTATACTTAGATATATGATATATGATGCATTTTCAGTAGAATTTTGTACATGGTATGAAGTCATGCTCCAAATAATAATAATAATTTATTGCTATAATATTATTACTAATAATATTAATATACTGTTATAATGGTATTATTATTATTCAATTGTATGGAAGTACTTGTTTTTATTAGATCACCAGGCTTGGTGGCAGTGCCCTTACCCATTAACCCAGTTCACTGACCCAAGTAAAGGACATTTTTGTTATTTTAGTTTCTTTGTATTTTATTACTTTCTATTTCTCATAAATGGGGTTAGGTTTTCTTTTTATTCTTTATACATGCTGAGATGGATGCTTGACACTTTAGGTTTTGGTGGGGCATCATTTTATCTAAGCCCCACTTTCATTAACATTAGGATCAAAATATTTACAATTCTATTATTATTCTCCAACTCATCAGTAATTTCTGAATGCGTATCATGGTTTCCAACTATACCAATATTTCCAGTGAGCTTTCTGTTACAAATGTAATTAAAATTGATTTGAATTATGATCAGAACTCAATTTTTCGAAATTGATTGTGCTTTCCTCTTTGGTCAAGTTCTGTAAATGTCCTGGATGCTTAGTATGCAGTAGTAGTTGGTTACTGCGTTCTGTACACTGTTTATTATCTCACATTAAGAGTCTTGCAGTTCAAAGTATCTGTATCTCTGCTTTTATTCATCCCACCCACATTGCTTTTTCCATTTCTACCTCAACAGAGAAAGAGAAATGGAACTGTGGATAGAGTTCTGTGCTTAGCTTGTGTGTGTGTGCACTAAAGTAAACAATGAATGACCCACGAATTGTCAGGATCTGTTGTTAATTTTCAAAAAATTCCCTCTTGGCTTGTTTAGAAATTTACATATTGAGGAATGGATACAGTAATTGTGGTATATATATATACACAATGGAGTATTACTCAGCTATTAAAAACAACGACTTCATGAAATTCCTAGGCAAATGGATGGAACTTGAAGCTATCATCCTGAGTGAGGTAACACAGTCACAAAAGAGCACTCAAGGTGGTATGTATTCACTTATAAGCAGATACTAGCTCCCCTGCCCCCGCCAAAAAAGCTCAGTATACCTAAGAAACCATCCACAGAACTTATGAG
This sequence comes from Micromys minutus, assembly GCF_963924665.1. Lineage (NCBI taxonomy): Eukaryota > Metazoa > Chordata > Mammalia > Rodentia > Muridae > Micromys > Micromys minutus. The sequence continues at coordinate 90,565,500 of NC_137970.1, forward strand.
GCTCAAAAAGAAGAAAGACCAGAATGTGGTCCTTCTTAGAAGGGAGAACAAAACGGGAGGAAATACAAGATCAAATAGAGGAGAAGGGATTAAAGAAAAGATCTACAGAGACTGCCTCACCTGAAAAACCACCCCATATGCAGTCACCAAACCCAAGCACTATTGCTGATGCCAAGAAGTGTTTACTGGCAGTCACCAGACATGGCTGTCTCCTCAGAGGGTCTCCCAGAGTCATACAGATACAGATGAGGATGCTTGCAGCTAAATATCAGCCTGAACACAGGGACCCCAAAGAAAGAGCTAGAGAAAGTACTGAAGGAGCTGAAAGATTTGCTCCCTCATGGGAAGAACAACATCATCATCAGCCAAGGCACTGAGGTGGAGAGGGTGATTGAGAGAGGGAGCACCTTCATGGAAACAAGTTGAGGGGGAGGGGGAGGGGAGTGGGGAGGAAGGTATAACATTTAAAATGTAAATACAGAGAATATCCAATAAAATTTAAAAAGGAAAAAAAGAAATTTACAGCCTTTTGCTATTAATAGTCACATTCTATTAATTGTTACCTTATTAGATAATAGTGCCTATAAATATCAAAGTGACTTCTAATATAATACAAGGTTTTTAGAAAACTTGAATTCTTTTTATGTCCTTCCTGATAACTTTGCATACTGCACAACAGTTTTAAAAGCAGACTAGAGGGGCTAGCCCCAAGGCTCAGTGCTTAAAGAGTGCTTCCTGCTGTTCCGGGTGACTTGACTTCAATTTCCAGCAACCACAACTGACTGCAACTCCAGTTCTGGGGTCTCCAACACCTGTGGCTTTTGAGGACATCTGTATTCTTCTGCATGTACCCCCATACAGATACGGACAAACATAATGTTTTTAAACAACTCAAAATTAACCAGAATAGAGTTCTTATCTATATTCTTAGATTCCACATTTACTTTTATCAGCACTTAACTTATGTTGCCCCCATACTACATTACCTTTCTTGTGTTTCATTCCTTTGTACATCTAGTTACCCTGAGATCATCCCCTCCCAAGAAAATGTTCAGATTTTTCACCACTGTGATATACTAATGAAAACCTCTGTTTTTATTTTCAAAAAGTAAATTGATTTTATGAGTATTATCATGAGTGATGTTGCCAGATTATCATGGGCAGGGATCCCGTAAGTGTCCTGTGGTAACTTTGACTTCAGATGAATCAAAGGCCTAGTGAAAGTGCCCATCAGCACTCAGCTTCTTAGGGCATGAAGGTTTAATTTTTCAAGGTAAGAAACTAAATATGGGCCTTTTAGAGTCTCCAGAGTTCTTATTATTAGAAACCCTTTTTATTTCTAGCCCCCTGCTTTCAATCTGAGGCCAGAAATAAGATAGATTTTCTATAAAATTTAAGCCACATTAGCTTCTCCCAGTCTCACATGAAGAAATCCTGGTGCTCTTCTGGTGATCTAACCCGGGAATCTTTGTATCATCAACATTAAAAAAAAATCAATGTTCTGATATCTAGTCTTTCCCTATTTTGATGCCACCTGGACCCACTGCAGACTACCAGATTTAATAATGAAGCTGATTCTGCTTTTAGAGGTCAGATTCAGGTGTCATAGTACTGAGATATGAAACAAAAGCCTGGAAAAATCCCACAAGCTGTTGCCAGCCTTACCCCAACTGTGTGAAGTGAGCAACATGTCTTAATTACTGTTTTGTTGCTGTGAAGAGACACATGACCATGGCAAATCTTATAAAACATTTCATTGGGGCTGGCTTACAGTTTCAGAGGTTTGGTTCATTATCATCTTGGGGGGAGCAGGGTGGCATGCAGGCAGACATGAATGGTGCTGGAGAAGGATCTATCTGCAGGCAGAGAGAGAGAGAGAGAGAGAGAGAGAGAGAGAGAGAGAGAGAGAGAGAGAGAACACAGCCTGACATGGGTTTTTAAAACCTCAAAGCCCAAACCAGGTGACATACCTCCTTCAAAGGGGCCACATATCCCAATCGTTCTCAAATAGTGCCACTCCCTAATGACTAAGCATTCAAATATATGAGCCTTTGAGTGCCATCTTTATTCGAACAACCACAATGACCAAGGCAACTTGTAAAAGAAAAAAAAAATTACGTGGGGACTTACAGTTTCAGAAGGTTAAGTCCATGACCAGAATGGGGGTGGGGGAGGATGGGTAGGCAGGCATGGTGCTGAGTTAGTAGCTGAGGGCTTATATCTGATCCACAAGCAGCAAGCCCAGAAAGCAAGACTGAGCACGGAGGGGGCTTTTGAAACCTCACAGCTTGTCCCCAGGGACAAAAGCCTCCCACAAGGCCATACCTCCTAATTCTCAAACAGTTCTAACAACTGGGACCAAGCATTCAAATACATGAGCCTATGGGAGCCATTCTCATTCAAACCACCATACAACCCATTTTCTCTATGCCTCCAACGTGGATCTGCTTCTTCCCTAGGGCCAGTGAAGTCAAATTTAGGGGAGGGGGCATCATTTTAAAGCTTAGACAAAAGCAATGCAGCAGCTGAACTGAAACATAGGAGAGTTGTATAGGGACAGAGCTCTAGCGCTGTCATTGGATAGTCTAGTCAATTTGTCTTTTTCATTTTCAACCCAGACTCCCACACAGCTCTAGCTGTAGTGAGACTTGACTATAGCAATGGGGATGATCTTAAACTTCTAATGTTCATTCCTATACCTCTCAAGTTCTAGGATTGCAGGCATGTTTCATCATGCCTAGCCTAGACTGGGTTTTATTTCAGATACACGGAGGATAAAGATAATGTAGGAAGATAGTACAGGGATTTTTTTTTATAAGCACTAGTGGTCCAGACCAATTTAAAAATGTATGTCTTAGAAAAATATAGTCTATAGTAACATATGTATAGCCTTCCATAGTCTCTGCAATCTCTGGCTCCTGGCCATTTTTCAGAGCTCTTCAGCCACCCCTTGGCTTCTGAGAGAGACAAAGGCTCATAGCTCCAGGATTCTGGAGGCTTATAGCATCAGAATCACTCTCTGGTTGCTATAGTTGCAGCAGCAGCTGGATGTCTGCATCCAGAAGCCTGCGTTTTATCAGGTCTTGGGCTTAGCAGCTCAGCCTGCTGTAACTGTGATAAAGACTACGAGTAGGCAATAAAAGACAATCTGGGGGAAGCATTTATTTGGCTTGATGCTGCAACCTACATACACCAGACATACACCAGAGATACCTCCTGCATTAAGCTGACAAAACTGAGGAAGAAGTCCGATGCTCTAGCTAGAAAAGGTACATGGCACACCACACTTATGCTGGAATTATAATTTGGTCAACTACATTCTTGCATAACCCAAGCTCCCTGTTCTACCAGTCATGAACTACATATGAAATGACTGCGAGGTTTTTTAGGAACCAATTATAGACATCATATTATACCAATCACAGGGAATTTTCCCCCTGGGTGCAGGGGAAGAAGTATTTCTGCCAGGAGGAGGAGTGGACTCTTTCAGATCCCAGCAAATTGCCTAGAGAAGTTGTGAGTTAAGAGCAGCAAGCCCCCCTGAAGCAAGAGTGGTGATTTCCCCCAAATTACCTGTGGTTGCATGGTCCCTTACAGCTGCAGGGGTGGGGGGGGGTTCCTTGAAAGGACATGGCTATTCAAAGTAGACCATCTGCCTTGAGTGTAATCTGGCAATTGTCAAAGGGCCCAAGTTGGCTGACAGCTCCCACTTCAACACAGACAGATAGAAGGGAAGGATCTGGCAGCCATCATCCTATGAAACTAATGGCCCACTCCCAGCAGTTCATTCATTCACAGAACAATAAGCAAACTTTAAAGGATCATAATAAATAAAGGCCCAAATAAATTAATATTCCTTGTAGTAACCAACAGTTTAAGCTGAGCATGGTGGCTCATGCCTGCAATAGCAACAGTTGGGAGGCTGTAAGCAACAGCAGAAGGATTGCCACCAGCTCCAGGTCAGCATGGGCTACACTGGGATATTCAGACTAGCCTGGGATGTAGTGTGAGTGAGACTCTGTCTCAAAACAGTAACAACAAAAAACAAAACTAAAATATAAACAACAACTAGCCCTTATCCAGATGGCCTTATGGAGAGTTGGTCCTTTCTGATCACAGTGTAGCATCAACCACAGAAGAGAGTCTCGGGTACACCAAGAAGGGCTGCTCTTGAATTCCTTTTCTAGTTTAAGCTGGCCCTGAATTCCTGATTCTCCTACCCACCCTTCCCATATGCAATGATTACAGGCAGGAGCCACCGAAGGTGGCATCAAAATAGCTTATTAGACGGAGTCTTAAACAGACTGGCGTTGGATTTCTGACCCATTCGTCTTAACCTTCCAAGAAGCTGGATTACAGATGTACACCATCCTGCACAACACCCCAAATATTTCTGGGACAGCCAGCTAAGGAACCTGATATCTCCCAATATCTCCCTGCCCTTACTGTTTTCCCGGATTTGGTTTCATTCTGCCATACATACACATCTGGCCTACAGACACAATACTGGGCCGAGGGAGATCGCAAAAGGCAGAAGGGAAGAGTGGAGGGAGAGTCACAATCGCAGGGATACAATGCAGCTTAGCTCCCTAAAGTCTCCCAGCAGCCCTGGCTACCAGAGCCTGTTGCGTCTCCGCTCCACCGCCGCCCCCGCCCCCCCCCCCGCTTTGCCCCCCTTCTTCCCTCCCTGCTTTCCCCCACCAGAACCCTTGGGCTTTGGGCCGCTAGAAGCCGCCCCCGCACTCCACTGATTGGTTCCGCTGGCCCGCTCGTCACACTCTTTTGTGTCATTAGGCTGCTGATAAAAGCTTCGCAACTGCCCTGGGAACTGCGCTATTCGAATCCGGTTACCTGTGGGTAAGTGTCTGGGTGAAGCAGCTCTTTCTGGTAGCTTCCGGTCGCCTAGCGGCTCCGGAGGTGTCAGCACTTTTCTCCTGCAGGGCGACCGGACTCACAGGTAGACGCCACAACAGCCTCTGGCTACAGGATCGCAGGTTTTAAGAGCAGGGTGATGGGAGAGATGTGATTCCTTGGTGTGGAGAGGGAAAGGGGGTGGGGGGCTGAGAAGCCAGTGGGTTTTAGGCTACTGCCTCAAAGAATCAGCAATTGAGAGCTGGGGGGTGGGAGGTGCATTTGCATGGCCTCACTGGGATTCACCTGAAAGATGCCAGGATTTGCCTGGCCACGGAAGGGGTTGGGAACGAGGCCACCGGGAGGATGAGGGAGAAGGAATTTTGTTTGCCTTGAAGCCCCTATGTATCTCCACTAATTTCTCTGGGAACTGTGGGGGTGGGTGTGTCCAACTCCTATTCTCTTTCACAGTAGCAGCCCATCAAAAGCAGAATCTGAACTTGAACTCGGTGCAGCTGATTGTAGAGCTGGGTAGGCTAATGGTATCTCTGGATGCAATGTGTGGGGGTTTTTTTGGGGGGGGGTCGTTTGGATTGTATTCAGAAGGTGGGAGAGGGAATTTTCTACCTAGTGACAGCAGAAATGGGAGGGAGGAGGGAGGGAGGGAGGGAGGGAGCGAGAAAGGGAGGATGACAAGTATTTTTTTTCTGACCTTTCTTTTTGCCTCCAGTGTGGCGCAGTTTTGATATCCTGAACATCAAGATCCGCGACCCCCAGTGATCGAGGTCCGTCAACCGTACCCTGGAGGCAAGATTTCTCAAGGGAGGACACAGATTACAGAGGCTGGAAATACTGCAGTTTCCTAGCTGGTGTAAGGATCTGAGAAATCTCACGGGAAGGGTGGTAGGAGGGTGGCGTGGGGAGTGGGTGGTCCAGCGAGCTTTGAGAGGGGCTTGCAGTTAAGACCAGAGCTCAGGAAGTTAATGACGTCTTTTTTTTTTTAACCCCTGCGAATTTGTGACCATTGTGCAGTTCCACAGGTAGAATCCAGAATGGAAGCAACAGTTGCCTTCCCTCTCACAGGACTGGTGGGAGGGTGACGTGGCTCTAACAGCAGTCTGTTAGGATTGAGACATCAGCTAGCTCCAGGAGGCTGCAATTGCTCTCCTATTCGGTGTTTTAGGGCAGTGGACAGATATATGGGTTACTGAGGCACCGTAATTACAGCTGGAGCCTGATCCCTTATTAAATTCTCCTCTCCTGTTTTCTCTCTTTCAGCCCCTACTGAGATTGGAGACTGCTGCACTGCTGAGGATAACGCAGTTTGTTTTGTTCCTAAAACGCCTTGAGCATCTTGTCTTAAGATATCCTATCACTGTTATCAGGCATGGCTAGCATCCTTTCACGTATGGGTAACAGCCGGGGGCAGAACTCACCCCTGCCACCTTGGGCTCATTCCATGCTGAGGTCCCTGGGGAGGAGTCTTGGCCCTTTAATGGCCAGCATGGCAGAGAGAAACATGAAGTTGTTCTCTGGGAGGGCAGAACCAGCCCAGGGGGAAGAAACCTTTGAAAACTGGCTGAGCCAAGTAACTGGGGTGCTGCCTGATTGGCATATGCCTGAGGAGGAAAAGGTCAGACGCCTAATGAGAACTCTTAGAGGCCCTGCCCGGGAGGTCATGCGTTTGCTCCTAGCCGCCAACCCTGGCCTAGATGTAGAGGATTTTTTGCGGGCAATGAAACTGGTCTTTGGGGAGTCTGAGAGCAGTGTGACAGCCCATAGTAAATTTGTTAACACTGTTCAGGAACATGGCGAGAAACCATCCCTGTATGTGATCCGTTTAGAGGTGCAGCTGCAGAATGCTATCCAGGCAGGGGTGTTTGCTGAGAGGGAGGCAAACCAGGCTCGCCTGCACCAGCTCCTGGTAGGGGCTGAGATGAGTACAGACCTTCGATTCAGGCTTAAGAGTCTTCTCCGGGTGTATGCTAATGAGCCAGATCGCCTTCCCAATTTCCTGGAGTTAATCAGGATGATAAGGGAAGAAGAGGAGTGGGAGGAGACTTTTATTAATCCAAAGCGGGTCAGAAGATCCGAGTCAGTGATGGAGAGGGCACTCAGCCCAATGGCATTTCAGAGCTCCCCACCAATCATGATCAGCAGTATTGACTGCAATGTGATCGAGATAGATGATGACTCTCCTGATGATTCAGATGAGGATGTGATCTTGGTGGAGCCTGAGGATCCACCACTGCCATCCTCAAGTGCCCCTTCCTTCCTAGGCAGGGCTGTATCTGAGGACCAAGTGCTGGTCATTGAGTCCCCTAACGTTTTTGAGATCCAGTCTCCTTCCACCAGCAGTGGTGCTGGGAGAAAGAACAATAATTTTGGGGAGCTGCGCAGAACCAGGAAGCGCAAACATACGATTCATTGTTCCCACTGTGGTGAGGAGGGCCACTCAAAAGAAACCTGTGACAATGATAATGACAAGGGCCAGGTTTTTGAGAATCTGATCATCACCCTGCAGGAGCTGACACATACAGAGGAGAGAGCAAGAGGGGCCTTTGTAGAACCCATTGGCCTCTCTGAGCCACAGTAAGATGCCACTCTCCAGCCTTCAATTAACCCTTACCTGTATTAAATGTTCAATGGTGAAAAAGTTGCGGGGGACAGATGTCTAATTGCATGAACAAATGCACAAGTGGCTTTCTTGTGGGGTGGAGAAAGGGTCTTGAATACCAGTTCAGTAAAGGGAAGTGGCCTGGCCTATGTGTGATCTTGTTTCCTTCCCCCTCTGCCTAACAGTCTATTTTCTGTGTGAACCTATCTCCTTGGTGGCTTTATTCTCTTCGTGAAAGTGGTATTGTTCATTGTTCAATCTTCAAGTAAGAAAATTATTAAAAAGTAGAAATTACCCAGAACACTCTACCTTGTGCAACAATTGTCAGCCCTTTGGTGCCTATCCTTCTAAATATTCCACTATGTTCCTAGATTGGATATAAGTATAGACAAAGGTGATCAAATTGAAGTGTTGTTCTATATGCTGTATTTTTCCACCAAAATGTATGTTGTGGCCTTCTTTGTCAATAAATATAAACATATATGTCAGCATCTACTTTAATGTCTCTGTGGTATTATTTTAGAAAGCAGAGAAAGAAGAAAAATATAGTGAGAAGGTATAAAGGGTGGAGGGTGGAATTACCCTCTGAAGTGTTTTGTTTTAAACAGACTTTTGGTTTGCAGATAAGGGAAAAGCCAGGCCTGGTGGCCTAGGTTTTTATTCCCACCTACCTAGGAGACAAGCAGGAGGATTTTGAGTTCAGTGTCTGTTTGAGCAGCAGGGTGAGCTCAAAGCCAGACTGGGAAAGTTACTTAGATTTTCCTTAAAATTAAAATAAAGTATTGGACCTAAAGCTCAATGACAGAGCACTTGTTTAGTATGCACAAAGCTCTGTCACACCCCCCACACACGCATGTGCACACACACACACACACAAAGAAATAAAGAGTACTTGTTTAGCATGAGTACAGCTCTAAGCTCAATCCCTAGCTCGAGCATGCACACACACAAACACACATACACACAGAGTACTTCTGCGAACATAGCCACACACAGTAGCTCTTCACACATACACAGGCACACATACTTCGTGCATGCACACAAACAAGTACACATACATACACACGCACACTCACAGAGTACTTCTGAAAACATAGCCACACACAGTAGCTACACACACACACACACACACACACACACACACACACACAAGATAAAAGCTGAATTCATATCCAAAGCAAAGGATCCCTTTGCCACAGCTGAGTGGTTCTCTGCCTCCATAGAGCCAAATTATGGCCTATACTAATTGACAAATCCTCAGTGCTTCCTTTAATATTCCGGAGTAGTGTGCTGGGGGAGATGGGCAGTCCAGTGCTGAGGTAGGAGCCTAACATGGGGATTCCGGTGATTCCATTTGTGCTCATGTTGATAAGGGCATTTCATCCTTTGGGTAGCATTTTAAAATTTCTGCTATTGTTGCTGGGCATCCTGATCTCTTCTGTGGGCCAATACCACCCTCTGCTGCCTCCTGGATTAAGGAATAAAAGAGAGCAGTTGTTCTTAGCATCAGCAGGCTCTGCTCCTGACGGTGGCCTAATACTTATCCTGTAAAATACAGGGCATAGGAAATCAAGGACCCCAATCCCCAATTCAAAGTAAGATCACTTCCAATCCCATCCACTCATACAGAGGCAATGGATGACAGCCTACCTGTCAGGGGGAGGCAGTGTGGAGATGGTGAAATGGACTCATGCTTGAGTCCCTGCGAGTTTGTCGTCGAGGAGATGGGGCCCCACAGAACTGAGAGGATAGGAGCGTGCAGCACTAGGAGCTGCTATGCCAGGTGAGAAGCACGGAATTCTACAGGTGAGGGGGCAGGAGGGAAGGAGGGTCCAGGGAGACTCAGAAGAAAATGAACAAGAACAGAAATCCTGGTAGGAACTGAAAACATAGGGGTTCATGCAGGAACCCGGCCGGCCAGCCTTTGCTTAATCAAGAGTGACTCAGATTTGTCTCTGGGGCAGGTATTAGGGTTGTCATCTTACAGGCACTTTTGGTGCCCTTGGAAGAAATGAGAGTCAGGCCAAGAAAGACTCGGACAAGGCAGTAGACACCAAGGGCTACAAGAAGTTTTGTCCAGAACCCACCTTAAAGTATTTCCTTTTTCGAGAACCGTCTCTGTAGCCCTCCCTAGTTTCTTGCTCATGCTCAGTTCCAGGACCCCACAATCTGTCCTCACAATCCCCTGGAGCCACACTCCTCGGTATTTATTTTAAAAAAGAAAAGAAAATGCCTTAGCCTCTGAATACTCATGGGCAGAGGGAAACTACTTCTGAGACTTTAGCTTAGAATTGAGTCCTGAACCAAGACCAGCCCCGGGATCCCTCCAAAGTATCAGTGAATCCTTGGCAGCCACTACCTCCCTCTCTTCAGTGAGAGTTGACTTTTTGCACTCCTAAAAGGAAGTTTCTCAGGCTCCTTTAGCTACAAGAGCTTCCAACATCTTCCCATTCGCACAAGTTTTCACTCCATTTCCACCTGCCCCTCTGTATGCTTACTGTATTAATTACTTTCCTCAAAGATGTGACAAGATCCTTCAACAAAGGAACTTATCGAAGGGTTGGCTTTGATTCACTCACTGTTTCACAGTGCTGTTTGTCTTGTTGAAGAGAGGAGAAGGCATGGCATAAAGTTGTTGTGCCTTCAGGCTGGAGAGGTGGGGAGAAACAGAAACAGACAGGGAGAGAGAGAGAGAGAGAGAGAGAGAGAGAGAGAGAGAGAGAGAGAGAGAGAGAGAGAGAGAGAGAGAGAGAGAGAGAGAGGCAGAGTCCAAATCAGTAACAGACAGACACACACACACACACAGAGAGAGACAGACAGAGAGAAAGACAGAGAGACAAAGAGACATGAGACACAGAAAGACAGAGACAGAGGAACGCTGATGCTCTTTTTATTGTTTTTTTTTCCCCCTCTTAAATTCAATTTGGGGACTTCAGCCCATGGGATGGATGGTGCCACCCACATGCAGAATGGGTCTTCCTTCTTCAGTTGAACTTTTCTGAAAACACAATCACAGACATCCCCAGAGATGAGCTTCCATGGTGATTCTAAATACAGTCAAGTTGGCAATGAAGATTAAAGCATCGCATCATCCCTTGGCTGAGTATCTGTCCCCAGTATCTAGCACTGTTTTTCTAAGTTCCATGCTCCATATCAACTCCATTCAAATTCATTCTTTAAATACTTGTTAAATGATTTGCCTGAAGACATAGATTATGATGCCAACATTATTTCTGGCCCCACAGGAAGGGAAGGAAAGAAATCATATCTGTGTATGTCCCTCCTCACTGGAGCTAGAGCCTTTCACTGCCACCCCAGTCTCTGTTGTACACACTCAAAATTGTTTAATTTTTTATCTCACTAACCTGATGATCTCCCTCCCCCCCTTCCCTCTTCTCCCTCTCTCGCTCTTTCCCCCCCCTCTCCTTCTCTCCTTCCCTTCCCTCCCTCCCCCCTTTCTTAATTAAACACAAGCTTTTTCTTTGTGCAGGAAAAGTACATTTTATTCAGACTGAATACCTGGGTACTCAGATCAGACCACTGAGACTACCAAATGGAGGAGGAAGGTGCTTACATTTCAGCTGTAACATCTTTCCTTTAAAGCTATGGGCTTATTTTCTTCCTTCTGCCTCCAACCTCACTAGTCACTATGGGCTGAAAATGGCTTTTTGTCTTGTCAGAAGCATCTGGCCTTTGAATGGCTTTTTATATTGTTCCCCTCCTTCCTGGCATCTTTTCTCTCTGTTTCCATGACACCCTTCCTTCATGGCTCCCTCCTCTTCTGGCCATTTTGGTACCCTATTCTCTGTTTCTATTGTATCTTCTTTCTCTTCCTGGTCTTTGTAAAATCATAATAAAACTAGAACATATATTACCCCTGAGATTTTTGAGAGCTTTTTTTGCCATGGCAAATTAGTATGAAGTTCTTTAAATACATCAATTCCTTTAACCCTCATATCAATCTTACAAAATAGGCAAGACCATGATCTCATTTCTCTAAAGAGGAAACAGGCTGAACATCTGAGAAACTCATATGGAATTGTGTGGCCTGTAAACTAGGCAGCTAGAGGTCAGCTTTTAGGGCAGGGCTTCTCAACCTGTGGATGGGGACCCTTCAACTAAGGCCATCAGAAAACACAGAATTCACATTATGATTCATAACCGTGGCAAAATTACAGTTATGATACAGGAATAAAAAAATCTATTAGGGGATCACCACAACATGAGGGACTGTCACAGCATTAGGAGAGTTGAGAACCACTGCTTCATGGTGACTGACTTCAGAACCTGCATCCCTTCCCTGACTCATAGGTTTGTAGCATCCTGTCATGTGGTGTGTCCTTTCACGTACAAGGAAATGAAGGTGTGAGTCTGTAAGGCCTGCTGTTAGTAGATGTGCTTTGAATATGAAATCAACACAGGGCTCACCCATTCTAGGCTCTGGAGACATGACAGCTGCTGGGTTAGAATGTGTGCTTTAATCTGCTACAGATGGAAGGACAGAAGAAATAAAATGTTGTCCCTGAGATGCATTCAGTGCTTACATATTGCTCATTTGAGGATGTAACAGCCAGACTCCTTGACCTATACTGAACCTGGCTACTGGCAGACACCAATAGTCTGTTCAGAAATGCCTGGGGCTTGCTGATGATGGTAGGATGACATGAGGGTATTTATCAAATGCTACAGTGGGTTCCCTGGGCCATACTAACACTACCTCCACTCCATGCATGGCAGGGGGTATGGTTTGTGCATCGTGTATGCTGGAGGAACTTTTCCTTTCCTTACAAGTTAAAGGTTTCCTCTGACCTTTTAAACTGCTTAAAGCCAGCTAAGTCATTATCCTCAGCAACAATCCCAGAGAGGGGAGGGGGAAGATGACCTTAGAGTGAGGCAGAATTTCCCTAATGCATGGCAGGAAGGAGGCATGACTGATGTCTGAGGGGTCCTTATCCAGTTAAGTATGCATTGCCAAACCAGGGATCCCAGGGACAAGATAAGGAGGTGCCGAATTCCAGCTATCATGAAGCTAAAATGTTTTGCAGGCATTCGTGGCTGGATAAAATGCAAAAAAAAAAAAGTGTCCTTCTCCTTTAGGCTTCAATCAAGGAAGCATCAAGGATTACAAGACAGCAGGAAAGCAGTCATGTAGGAGGTGAGAGTTAAGTCAAGACTTGACTTTATAAGCACATGCCTTCACACCCTCCTGAGAATAATCATGTCCCCATTGTAGGTTAAGGTATATACTAGGTGTTTGTAGTATGCATTTGTTCTCACTTCCTGTTTTGTTGATCACTTTTGGTGGAACAAAAGAACTACACCTTGCATGTCATCAAGAGGGATAGAACAGAGAACGCAGGGCTGAGTCTTGTGGCCTCATCTTCAAAAGATATATGGATCGCCGCTGCCCCCTTGACAACTTGGTATGGTTCACCCCACAACTGTGCCCTTAGACAGCTACTCTATCCTTGAGTTCCACTTTATAGTCAACAGCATCAAGAGTTGGTAGATTATAGTCACTCATCGAACATCACACAGACACTATGGGCTACGCTGGAACTGAACTTCACATTTGCCTCTGTTGAGTCAAAAGTCATTACAGGGATGGAGAGATGGCTCAGTGGTTAAGAGTACTTGCTTCTCTTCCAGAGCATCCGGGTTCAATTTCAGGAGTCGCCAGGTACATATAAGGTCCACAGACAAACTTGCAGGTAAGACACCCATACACGTTCTCAAAAAAAAAAAGTACTAATTTTTATTCTAGAATAATAAGCTCAAATGTATAATCATTCTATTGGCCATATTATAATTGTGCTAGTTTTTACCTACCAAGTCAGTCAGTAGCATGGTCTCAGTCTCATTTCTGTTGCAAAACAAGACAGAAGTAAATGATCTGTTTAGGAAGGCTTTTTCTCGGAGTTTGAAAGCATATTCATCTCATAATTCATTCTTAAATGTGATTTCTGGCAAAAGATAATAAACATGAAAACCAAATGGGAGGAATAGAGGTAAATAATGTGTCCCATTCCACTGGTAAGACTGAGCACAGACACACTCCTGCTGACAGACTAATTCAGGAGTGCAGCAATGATTGAAGTATGAAAACCCCTGGATCCAGCATCATCCTAAAATAGATGCAGATAATCTAACTGGACCTAAAGAACTTTATGAACAAAGATATGTAGCCACATTTTTGTGTGTGTACATATTTATGTCTTGGGCACATATGTGTGTACAAGTATGTGCGTGAGCCAAATATAATCTTGGACGTTATCTGTGTCACCTCTTCAACAAGTATGATGCACTACAGCCAGCTTTTATAGGTGGGTTCTGAGGACACAAACGCATGTTCATGCTTGCATGACAAGCACTTTACCAACTAAGCTATGTTCCCAGCTACTAGCCTTGCTTTTTGCTGGTAGTAGTGAAAAGGGAGGGGTTGACTTAAAATACCGCGGTTATTTGTCTCAACGGGCAGATATCTGAGTTCAAGAAAATGTAATAAAGGCTTATTCCATGATTCTTGAAACTAGATAAATGATACATAGGACTGGAAATTTATAGATCAGTTGGTAGATTGCTTGGCTAACATGCATGCAGTCCCTGGATCCACTGGTCCCAGCAACATATAAATTCATGGGCACAATGAATGGTTCTTACCTGTAATGTCAGCACTCAGGGGGCAGTGCAATCAGACACCTAGGCCATTCTCAGCTATATAGCAAGTTTGAGACCAACCTGGAATACATCTAGATATTGTGTTTTAAAAAGGAGATGAAGAGATGGCTCAGTAGTTAAAAGCAATTGCTGTTTACTCAGTGGGTTTGGATTTGGTTACCAGCACACACATCAGGCATGCAGTGCCAGATGACCTTCTTGTCTCTTTGAGCGCCTGTATATGCATTGTACACATTAAAGATAAGCAGGCTCACATAAATACTTTTTAAAGTGATAAACACTTCCTTTTTTTGCTAGAGTATTTTGTAAACCCCTATCAAATAACTTTAGGGTTGTTATATAAACAGTAGTTTGAAAGATCACAAAATTAGAAAATATGTGGTCAATATCTAAATGGTCAAAAAAGCATGCAGAAATAGAAAAAAATCAAGCTGTAGGTAAATGTTGGATTCTTTAACACATTTAGTTTAAATCTTTGAACTCCATGAGGGTAGAGAAATGTATAATTTGCTTAGTTGAAGTTGTACTCCCCATATATTTTTTACATATGAAAAATCTGGTTTTGTTTTCCTAATAAGTGTAATAATTTCTAAAAAATAAAAAAAAATCATGTGACAAGAAGGAGTACAAGGAAATATAGAGTCATAGCAACAAAACTGCCAGGAATAAACTTATTTGTAACTATGCACTGGTCGTAAATTATGTTTTTATTTTCCTAGAAAAAGCAAGAGAATGGATGGAAACATGTTTGAAAATACAAGAATAAGAGACTTTAAAATAAATCTGAATGACTTAGGAGAGGAAAACGGAAAGAAACAGAAATGTACAGTGAAAGGACTTCCATGAATACAAACAACAACAACATAGCCAAACCAAAACCAAAACAACAACAACAAAAAAACCAAACCAAACAGAAACGACAATGACCAATTTAGTTGGAAGTTGTGGGTGTGATAGCCAGAACAGAGATGACATCACTGCAGAGTCTCCAGTGCATCAGCCACCTCCCAATGACAGTTCGGGGAATCTCTTGTCCCGTGAGGCTTACCATTACCACTGTGTGCTGTAGCTAAGGGTAGGAAACAAGGTAAGAGCCCTGGAGCAGATGAGTCATTGGGACAGTGGAATACTTGCTTTCCATATGTGGGCCATGGCATAGTTCATATTGTCCTTAGCAACTGGGAGCTGCAGGAAAGAGTTCTGAGCGCCAGTCCAGACACATAGCTCGCCTCTGAGGCAGAGAGCCTCAGGTAGGAAGGTCAAGAGGCCTGGTAAACTGAGGCTCAGAGCTCACAAGTTTTCAGGAAGGTCACTAGCTAACAAAAAGGTCCAACAAAAACCTGCTTTTATTCTTCCCACAGAGAAGCTGGGATCCAGGTTCAAAACAGCAGGATTCCATCAGGTTTAGTTGCTCACCTAGTTCATCTAAGCTCAGTCTGAACTCTTTTAGGGTCAAGAAGACTTTGTTGGACTGGGCTTACTAGGAATCCGTTGGACAGGGTTAGACTTCGTTGGATTTGGCAGGACTCTGTTTAGGTCTCAGCTTGATTTGAAGGCAAGCTCTAGCTGCTAGATTTGGCTTGACTAGGCTCGACTAGCCCGGTTTGGCCTTTGACTCAGCTTGTCGGTGTTCGGCTGGTTTGGACAAAACTGAGCTGGCCTATTCTGGTTTCAGCTAGGTTTGGCTTGGCTGAGCTGGGACTGAGCTTGACTCAGCCGTACTTCTTAAACTTGGATGGGACTAAGTTAAGTTTGGTTAGTTTGGCAGAGCTCCACTTGGTTCGTCTGGGTGAGTCAGGACTAGGATTTGGCTAGGCTCCAAAGGGATTTGCTTGGATTCGGCTTTGCTCGGCTGGACGGGATTGACTCGGCTGACTTCGGCAGGACTCGGCTAGGTTCGGGTATCCTCAGCAAAGCACTATGGGGCTTGGCTGGCGGCCTTCAACTTTTGTCCTGAGCTCCGAAATGAATCAGGTGTGCTCAGGTAGGCAAGTCTGAGCTCTCTGGCTATGGTGGCGGCAGGGGTCTAGTTTAACACGCTGAGGGGATCCTGAAATGAGATTCTTACTCTCTCTGCCTTTCCCCAAGTCAGAGAGCATTTGCATCCTTCGGTGCCTCGGAGTGCCTGGCTTTCCTCTATGGAGGACTCGCAGGGATAGTAGGTGTTGGGATCTGGGCTTTTATTTCTCGGCTGATCTGGCAAGTGTTTAAGCCTCAACTTTTCCAGGGCCAGGCCAAAATAGAACAAGATAGCTCGTTCTGAACAGAGCTTGAGAGTGCCCAGAGCGAATCGCCTGAATTGGAGCTGGCTTTGAACAGCCACAGATATGGATGGGCAGGAGACCAGGAACTATCTAGACCACACACTGGTGCTTACCAAAAGGAAACACCTAAATTGTATGCCTGAAGACATCAAACCACTTTCACAGAGAAAGTTGTTAACTTTGAAGGTTTGAATGCAACTTCCAAGTTTCAACTTCCAAGTTTCATCCAACAAAAATGCCTCAGTACTTCAGGAGGCTAGTCTTCATGGGGAAAAATCTTAGAAACTGATTAATGAACCGAATCGACAAACTTATCCCCAGCCTTATGGTTTAAAGCATATTATAAAGTTGTAAATACACACACACACACACACACACACACACACACACACACACACATTCTCTGAGGCTTATTTGCAGTTAATTCTCCCTGGTCAGCTTTATGTCTCTTGGTGATTTTCCTAGGTATTTCATATAATCAAACTAATACAACATGTAGTCTTTCATGACTGGATTTTGTCACTTACTGTGGTGTTTTTAGGGTCCATTCATATTATAGCACCATTAATTGTCTGTTCCCCTTTTTCCTGGCAGACTAGTGTTCCTCTATATGGGAAATACTGAGTTATTTTGTTTGTTTTCCATTCATCAGTTGAAAAAAATTCTGAATTTTTCTGCATTTTTGGTTATTGTGATATGTGTGCACATTGATGTAAAGGTTTTTGTTTAAAGATATATGTATTTATATTTAGCCACTATGGTTATGCATCTAGGAGTGGAATGGCTGTCCCATCTGAAAGCTAAATGTTTAGCTCTTTTGAACACTTCCAAACTCTTTTCCCATGTGACTCCACTGTTTTCTGGGTAAACAGTAAATGGATGTGCATTCCAATTTCTCAACAACTGTAACAGTTGCAGGTCCAGTTCTGCTGCCTTTGGGGCATTCTAGCTCTGTTGCTTGCCCAGGCGATGCAGGTCCACAGGAGCTTCCTTCCTTCGCTTGAGTGTCAGGGAGAAAAAAGCCTTCTCCAATACCGTTTCATTAGCTCTCTTTATTTGGGGGTAATAATAGTTACATGAATGAACCTTGTGGAGTGGATAGGGGGTTTTTCAGGGTGGGTGTACTTTATTGGTTGGCACTGAGGTGCTGGGAATGCTTCATTTGCATGAGGAGGGATTTCAGCTGCTTGCTGGACTTGTCCTTCTAGGGAGAGAGTAAGTTAAACCTGTAATGAAAATGAGATTTTCAGGGTTTGAACATGTCTTTTCCTCACTATTACTTCAGACTTGTTCCTCCCAGTCACAGTTGCACCCCAACACCACCAACACCTTTTAAACTTGTTTTGTGCTTTATATTTCAGTAGGATATTTACTTGTCTAGATTGAATTTTTTTTTTTTTTTTTTTTTTTTTTTTTTGGTCATTTGGTTTGCCTAGTTGCAACCCATTTTAATGAATGCCCTTTCAATTGTCTTACGAATTAGGAGCTGAAATTGACCCTGGTTGTAGGGAGTGCATGGTTCCACTAGGGGGAGAGAAACAAGGAGAGTAGTATGGTAAGTGCCCTGTGAGTGGCCAGACAGAAAAAATTATTAAGTGTGTGCGCGCATGTGTGTAGAGAGTCAGATGGCTCAGCCTAAAAAGGTTCTTCTGCCACCAAGTCTGATGATCTTAGTTTGATCCCTGAGATGTACATGGTAGAGGCAGAGAGCTAATTCCTGAATGTCCTGTGACCTGTACACATGTGCTATATTGTACATGCCCATGTGCGTACGCGTGCACTCATGTGCATGTGCAAATAACATTTAATAAAATTAAAAAATATAGGACACAGAGTAAATTCAATTTTATTCAGACATAAGAAAAATGTAATCATGACATTTGCTGGAAGTGGATGGAAATAGAGATCATTATATTGAGTAAAAAAATAAAGAACCAGAAATACTGCATTTTTTTCTCACATGTGGAATCTAATAGTGCGTATGTGTGTGTGATGAAAATAGAAAGGGAAGACTATGAAACGAGAGGAAGCAATCTTAAAGGAGGAGGAAAAAAACAGTAATAGAATATGTGTTACAGGAAAACAGAAGGGAGGGCATTAGAACCAAGGAATGGGGTATAGCAAGGGTAGAGAAAGCGACAAGTAAAACAGTGTATACTGACAGACATGTATAAAATATCATAATGAAGCCTATTACTTACTAATGGGTTTAATTAAACACATTCAGGCCTTTGGGTTTTGTTTTGTCTTTAAGAGAACAATTTTATATCTGTTATCTGTGCTCAGAAACAGCCACTTCCTTCTCTTAACTCTTTGAATATTTACCTTTTTATATTTGAATGGAATGTTATTTGGGGCATGAACTAAATGACTCCTGGTGTTTGCTGATTTTCCCTTTTAGATTTTCTTTGCGTGGATGTGGTGTGTGCAGGGTATTGGATCCTTGGAACTGGAGTTACATAGGACTGTCAGCTGCCATGTGGGCGTTGGGAACTAAACCCTGGCCCTCCGTAAGAGCAGCCAGATGCTTTTAACCACTGAACAATCTCCAGCCCCTAATATCCAATTTTACTTTCTTAACTCTCACACTGAGTTTTAGATTGGCTGAACCCATTGAATATAATCACTATTGCTTACGAAATCCACTGTCACTTTGCAGTCTACCTTCTGCCAGTATAAATGAGACCTACTTAGCAGCTATGTAGCAAGTACCTGAAAACAGTAGGTATTTTAAAGGATTTGCCTAGGAACTGTTTTCCACAGGTACTGTAGTACAGTTCTCCCTCAGGGAGTCCAGGTGCTGCTATATACCACATTCAGGCTGGAAGGATGAATCAGAGCCTCGGATGGGAGGGGTCTGTAAGATCCCAGTCAGGCTGGGAGTGCAGGTGGGGGTAGTAGGAGGATTTTAGTGTTATAGCTAACTTCCTTAGATGATACTCAATGAAATGGATTTTAGTGTTGCATTTCTGTTAGATGATGTTCAGTAAAATATCTCTCTTAGATGATCTTCAGTTGAAACAGCTTGTGCATACACATAAATTTTATTGGGGGTGAATCAAGGCTATATATCAACCTTGGAGAGTGGGAAGGAATTTTTAGGATGAAAATGTATCACTGGCTACAGTTGAGATTGTGGAGGAGGGAGGATGCCTCATTTGCATGAAGAGGCATTCCAGGAATCTCAGGTTCTTGCTGCACAGGTTCTTACTGGGAAAGAGGAAGATGAACTTGTAGATTTGCCGTGGACTGCATGACCTTGGAGAGTGGGTGTAGGCACCGAGCTTCCTAGACAAGGTCAGAGAAGGGGAAACCCTACTGGCAAAGGGAGTCCTCCATTTTGTGTGGAGCTCAGAGGGGCTATCTGGTCATGGCAGACTGGGACCTTAATTAGCAGGGTTTCCCAATATTGTAGTGCCATGCAGCTTCAGGAATTCAGCATCCCACAAGGCAAATGTCCATTAAGAGTAAAGTTACTTTCACCCAAACTTGTAAAGCAGTAGCAGAGTCTCAGAAGCAGTATGCTACAACAGGGATTGACAGACTGGGAAGTGCGAGCTAAGGATGGTTTTTTCTTCTTTTTGTTTTACCAAAGGGTTCCTTTACAGTCGTTTTGATAATAGAGAATATCAGCTTCCAATTGCAATGCAACACAATGTTCATCTATTGCATTTATAGTAGACCTCCTCCATTATAAAACCTTATAGAAATTATCAAATATATTTGGAATTGCATATAATAATTTGCATAATAATATATATTATATAAGACCATGTAACTTTCTCATACTGGTATATAGTATATAATATACTTATACTTGGGTTTTGACTAAAAAAATCCATGGAAATGTTCAGACAATGAATACATTGTATGAATACATGCGTTCTGTCAGTGCTTTTGCCTTTTGGCCTCTAACTGCAAAGCCACGGTCTGGCCTTCACAGAAAGATCTACTGACTTTTGTTTAATGGAATGAAAGGACTAGTGCCATGTTTTACATTTTATTATTTACTTTTAATACTTAGAGATAAGAGATAATGAATCAACGCAAGAAATTCCAGAATTAACCCACAGTCCCCTGAGATGTTGATTCCATTTATTATTATTATTATTATTATTATTATTATTATTATTATTATTATTATTATTATTAATTGTTGTTGTTGTTGTTTTTATTGCTTTGGCCAAGACAGATCTGAGAGGAGGGGTGGCACTAGCCACACTACTGTAATCAGTTCCCCCAGAGGTAATGACTGAGGGCTCATTAGCTGCTGGAGAGGGAACCTTGCACAGACTCGGAAAGACAGGATTAGGATGGGATAGTCTTAAGGCAAGGGTGGGATACTCCAGGGAAAGAGCAGAGAGGCAGGAGGGATGCAGGAGTTGGGCATATGGCAGGCAGAGACAGACAATGCAGCAGGATGGGGAGTGGGAAGGGCGGGGGATGTCAGTCATGGCTTTTCCCGATGGACATCTTCAGTGTGGAGCCTGTGAATCCTGGTAGACATCCATGTCTTCTCCATTCTCTTTCTGCCATCGCTTCCTGAACAGCAGCAGTGTTGCTGGCACCACTGCACAGAATAACAAGATGATCCCCTCAGCTGTGATGATGAGACTCTTGGTGCCTTCCTCACTGTCCAGGAAGGGCCTAAGGACTGGCTCACGTACTAGGAGGTAAGTGCCACAGGCGTATTTTGATATGTTGTTTCCTTTAACTTGGTACCTGCTCATTTCCCTATGGCTCTTTTATACTTTAGAGATGTTAAACTTGTCAATGGGACCCAGGCCAGGACCCAACTCAACTTTGTTCATAGCAGCTTTATTTATAATACCCAGACACTGGAAACAACCTAGATATCTCTCAGCTGAAGAAAATATGGTATATTTAGTTTATTATTTTTCTAGACAGGGTCTCTCAATGTAACTCTAGTTCTCTCAAACTCACTATATAGAACAGGCTGGCTTCGAACTCACAGAGTTCCTCCTGCTTCTGCCTCCTGAGTGCTGGGATTAAAGGCACATACCACCACAACTTACCAGTTTATTTTAGAATTAAGTGCATGTGCATGTAAGTTCAGGTGCTCTTGGATGACAGAGGGTCCCCTGGCACTGAAGGTAGAGATGGTTGTGAGCTACCATGTGGGTGCTGGGAATTGAACTTGGGTCCTCTGAAAGAGCAGCCAGTGTGTTTAACCAACAAGCCATTGCTCCATCCCTCCCCTGAGTTTTTAACTAAATAATTATCAAAATGTTTGTGCTACCCTTATGTACTATGAAAACTTAAAGGCATTGTGACATAGCAGAACATAAATAAGAACACCATTTTTGCCTTCAAAGAGGAATTCATTTGCGCACATTCGTAAGTGCTGTGCTCTTTTTTGTTGTTGTTGTTGTTAATTTTTGTGCCATTGGTTGTTTTCTATTTTAGTTTGTTTTGGTTTTAGTTTAGTTGTTTGTTTTAGTCCCCCCCCCCTTTTTAGAGAAAAAGGTGGGGACAGAGAGGGGGAAGGGGGAGAAAATGAACTTGAACTTGGGTGGCTGGGGAAGATGGGGAAGATCTAGGAGGAGTTAGAATAGGGGAAGAAATATGATCAAAACAGATTTTAAGCAAAAATTTTACTAAAATAAGTTAATTTTAAAAAGGTATGAGTCCAAATTCAAGTAAGATGACCTAAGATGTAAGATATGTCCCAAGATTGGATCTGGGCTTGAACAAACTCACAAAACTGGGCGTTTTGGGGAATCTGGGCATATTTTAATATGCTTGTGTGTTAGATGAAGTGAACACTTAAAAGGAATGGCAGAGGTCACTAGTTGAAAAGCAACTGCAAAAAGAAATCATTGTATAATATTATCTTATTTTGCTAAAAATACTTGGAAAAAGATCTAGAAGTATGTATACTGAGCTGCTTGGTGATGCTTTGTGAGTACTTGGAGCACTGTGGTTATATTGACTTTGATTTTCCTTTATCTCTCCTCCTTCCATCCCTTCTGCTCTTCCTCTTCTGTCTCCTCCTTCTCCCCCCATCCATTTCTCTTCCGTTTCCCACCTCTTCCTTTCCTGACAGGGTCTCATGTAGCCCAGGCTGGCCTGAAATACACTGTGTGGCTGAGGATGACTGTGCTACTTCTACCTTCAAATGGCTGAAGTCACTGACTCGTGTCACCATGGATGGGTTATGTTTGAATATATTTTGAATATGCCTGGTCCTCTATGTTGGTTCTAAGGATCCAGGTCAGATTCTCATGCTTGCCTAGCATGTACTGACTGAACCATCTTCTAAGCCTCTACCTTTTTCATTCCTTTAAAATTTTTTTTTGTTAAAACTAATTTTTAAGATCAAGTTTCCCTGTGTGGCCCTGGCTGTCCTGGAACTCACTCTGTAGATCAGGCTGCCCTTGAACTCACAGAGATCTGCCTGCATTTGCCTCCTGAGTTTTGGGGTTATTGATATGTGCCACCACTGCCTGACTTACTTTTCTCAGTTTTTTTAAAGATCTAATTTTTTGGTTCTTTGTGAACTTCATATCAATCACCCCAGTCCCACTTATTCCCCCTCCCCTTATTACTGCCCTGCACCCTTGCAACCTCCATGAAACGGAGAAGAAGATCTCCTGGAAACTGTAATGCATCACAGTGTGTCCTACAGTATTCCCTCTTGTCCACACTTCTTTGCTTGTATTCTTATTCTAGGCTATGGATGGCTAAACTACAGGATAGACCACATCTGGCTCAACATGAGTCTTTGTAAATCGAGTTTGTTTGGGACAAAGCTCCTCTTACTTGTTTGCATATTGTCTGTCAATTATTTTGTAGAATTTAATCACTATGATGCAGACTGTATAAAACATTCAAGGCTCAAAACATTTACTATGTGACTTTAAAGAAAAAGTTTGCAGGCTCTTGTTCTAGACTCAGCAGAAAATTGTTTTAGTGGGTACTGATAAAGGGGCTGAATGCCCACGTTTTTTCTCTGAGCAGAGTGATGCTTGATTTCTTTTTTAAAGCATTTATTTATTTATTTTATGTACATGAGTACTCTGTCACTGTCTTCAGACGTACCAGAAGAGGACATCAGATCCCATTACAGATGGTTGTGAGCCACCATGTGGTTTCTGGGATTTGAACTCAGGACCTCTGGAAGAGCAGTCAGTGCTCTTAAACACCGAGCCATCTCTCCAACTGCCTGTAATGATATTTTAGATGAGCAATTCTGGAGCTTCCTTTCAGTCTTGATTTTTTTACCTGGCTCCTTATTAATAAAGGTGGAGGCGTGCCTGTGGGTGCAGGTAACAGCCAGTGCTGTTTGCTCAGGACTGTGAGCCCAACTTCTCTGGAGGCTGAGGTAGGACGATTGTGAATTCAAGGTTAGCCTAGGCAATTTAGTGGGACTCTGTCTCAAACAAAACATGAAAAGAGGGATAGAGCTCTGGCCTAACATGCATCAGGTCTTAAACTGACTTCCCAGGATCATAAAACAGCAACATTTTTGTTTCAAAGAAGCAGACAACAGCTCTCTCCTTGTGATGCTGCTGACTGGTTAGTTTTCAAGGAGCATCTCTTAAAGGAGGGGACTGCTTAGAATGTCTTCATGAACTTCTTGATAGAGAATGTAAAGAAATAAACAGAATTTACTATAAACTTAAACAAGAGAATACGGGTGACCTTGAAGCTCCCATTTCTCCATTTGATGCAAACTCAATATTGAAGTAGGCCTTGAAAGAGGAGAAAAAGCATGTGGATCCCAAGTACAGATTCACTGGTGTACATTCGGGTGTGCCTGGGATGTTGGTACATTGATAACAATCCCTGGGTCGGACTGGAAGAGGCCATCAGACTCTGGCCATCCCCCTCTTGTCTAGTTCATATCAAGGTGAAATTGAAGGAAAAAATGTACACCATGGGAAAGAAGGCCTAGGAGACACTACTCACTAGGTGGATGAAAGAAAGGGAGCAACCTGTACTGGAATGCTTGAGGGATGGAACAGACTTCTAGGTCTAAGGTCAGCAAAACTCTCGGCCTCTAATCTTCACCTCCGTTCTACTTCTTCATCCCAAGTGTGAGTCCTCTGCATAGATAGCATCAGTAGCCTGGAGCCATGTAAGCGGAGTGAGGTGGGAGGGGCCACGTGGATTCTGCTGGCTACTTCCCTGCTATGTTGAAGGATGGCTTCACTTAAACCACATTAACCCAAAGGAGGCAGCGACAGTAAGGACTGCGGATATCTACTAAGGGATTTATTCCCAGGACTTTGGAGGTTCTTACTTGAATGCTTTTACTTAAACCTCACGCCAAAGCTTGGTGTTAAAGTATGCTTGGTTCAGTTTCTACTGCTAAAAAAGAGAGAGCAGAGTCCTCACATGGACCCTCTGAGGCGGAGACTAGTGCTATTTCTTTTTTCATGAAGAAGTCACAGTGGGAGAGAGACGTACATATGGCGTGTGAGTGTTTGTGTGCGCGTGCAGGCGCGCGTGTGCACATAGACCGGGTTGGTCTTAAACTCATGATCCTCTTCCTTGTCCTCTTCAGCATGTGCCATTATGAAAGGATTTAAGGAACAAAATGGAGAAGAGAACCCAGAACTCATGCGATAGGAACCACGACAGGGAAATTACTGAGGGCAGAAAGGCGCAGTGCTGCTGGGAGGATAAGGGAAGGAGCCAGGGGTGGGGATAGTGTCTGAACCAAACCAAGGATGTGTGTCTGGTTATTATTTCAGTTCCAGACCCTGTTTTATAACTGGGCTCTTTGTTTCATTGATAGTTCACTTTTGAGTTCTTTGCATATTCTAGAATCTAATGAGCCATTAGAGGTATAGTTGGCAAAGATTGTGAGAGTTGGTTTTTCTCTTTCTACCACATGGGCCATGGGGATCAGTCTTAGGTTCTCAGGCTTGGCAGCAGGAGTGTTTACTTGCTGAGCCCTACTTGGTGCCTCTCGTCTTGTGCAGACAGAATTTGCTTTCAGACGCCTAGTCAGACTCATTACCCTGATCGTTGCTGCCTGTATCATGGTTCCACTCACCTTTTTCCAGTTTTTCCCAGGACTGGCAAATCTCTGATTGGTTCTCTTTCCACTACAGAGGACAAGAGACACACTCACTGGTACCATGATAGCTCACGAGGGGTGTAGCCTCAGCCATGCTACATCCAACTTAAATTTTCTCAGGTAGAAAGTGGGGATGATAACAACAGTAGCTAGAAAATAGTTGTGAGGATTAGAGACTCCATTAGCTAGTTAGTAAATGCTTGTTAAACAAGGGAATGAATTACACATGGAAAATTGTTTCAATTGTACTGGGACTGAAATCTGTCCTGGCAGTACCTAAAGCAATCAGAATTGTTTTGTTGGTCATATTTGGACCAGCAATACACTTTTCTTATATTACTGACCTAGAGTGGCATATCATAATTATTCTCCTCTTCTTCCTCCATGCCCTTCTTCCTTCTCCCTCCCCCTTTCTCATCCTTCTCCAGAATCTATCTTCTGCCACCAAGATGCACCCCAGGCCATCCGACATTTATTTAATGAACACCAGCAAGTGCTTTTGTGTGCCTGGCGATGGGCTCCATGTTTGGGATCTAAGAGGAAAGACACAAACTCTCTGTTGTTTTGGAGTTTTCATTATTGTGACACAGAGAAGAGAAGTAGACCGGTGTATAAAACACTATGTTACAGACTCTGATAAATGACAAAGGACTAAGTATGAGTAATTGAGGAAGGCTATTACGTGACTAGTGATCAGACCTAGTGGCATTTGGGATGTTGTTGGAAGAATAAGCCAGCCATGCAAAGAGCTGAAGAAAGGATGTTTTAGACAGAATGATAACACAAAGAAGCCTTGTAATAGTAAGGATGCTCCATGGATAAAGGAAGGCAGGGGAAGCTCAAAGTGGCTGGATTTGTCCTATGTGTAGTTATTTAAGAGGGAGAGTGATAGGAGTGTCACTATGAACTTTTTGGGGGGTATTGCTTAGTTATTTTGAGCCAGGGTCTCACTAGGTAGCCAAACCTGGCCTAGAAGTGTCGATATAAACCAGACTGCCCTCAAACCTGTTGAAGCCTCTGCCTCCTAAGTATAAGTTATGGCCTAGGCCACTGTGCCTGGCTACACTGTTTCTAAAAAAGATAAAAGCGTGAAGCTATAAGTGTATCACTATGAAGGCCGAGGCAGGAACACTGTGAGTTCAAGGCCAGCCTGGAAGCCTTTGCCTCTGAGTGGTAGATAGAGCAAGGAACACAAGATGTCTGTGTTCTAACCTCCCCAAACACATAAATATGTTACCTTTTGTGACTTAAAGGACTTTTTAACGCTTGTTAAGGATCGTGAGATGGGAAGAGTCCGGATTATTCTGGTGGCCATAAAAGGAAGGCAGAAGGGCCGGGACAGAGGAAGTAATGGGATGATGGAAAATTAGAAGTGCTATGCTGCAGCCTCGAAGATGGATGGAGGGGTCATAAGTCAGGGAGTATACTTGGCCCCTTGAGAATGGAAAAAGCAAAGAGTGACATTATCCCCTGCAGCCCTTGGAAGGGATGCAGCCTGCTGACATTTTGATGTTACTACTGTGAAATCCATTTAGATGTCTGACCCTATGGGTTGTAATATAATAGTCTTTGCTCTTTTGAGTCACTAACCTTGTGGCAATTTGTTACAGAAGCTCAGTGTGGAAAGTGGAAAGCGAAATCAAAACCTGATGTGATTAGCAACCAGCAGGGCAAGTGAGAAGAGCACAAAGGTAAGGGGCGGGGTAGAAGTGGAATAGAAGGGGTGGGAAAACAATAATGTAAAAAAATTCATTTTTTAATAAAACTAATAAAATGAATACTTTTTATTAGTTTTAAATATGTGTGTGCCCACACAATGCATGTATTAACCTGATCATGTATGCTAGGTCTGTTGGATTCCCTGGAGCTAGAGCCTGATGTGGATACCAAAATCAAACTTGGGATCTCTGGGAGAATAAGAGATGCTCTTAAGTGCTGAGCTAGCTCTTTAGCACCCACCAGTGACAATTAAGGAAAAGATTTTAGCTGGGCAATGGTGGTATATACCTTTAATCCTATCAGATCTCTGGGTTTGAGGTCAGCATGGTCTACAGATCAAGTTCTAGGAAAGCCAGGGCTATGCAGAGAAAAGATGTGGGGGGGGGAGGAAGGAGAGGGGGGAGAGAGAGAGGAGGGGGGAGAGAAATTACAAAAGAAAATTTTAATTAGTTTTAATTATGTTTATACATGTGTGTCTACAGGTGCTCTTGGAGGCCAGAGCTGTCGGATCCATTGTAGCTGGAGTTACAGGTAGTCACCTGCCAAGGGTGCTAGGAATCAAACTCAGGTCCTCTGCAAGAGCAGTCAGAACATGCTCTTAGCCACTAAAATGTCTCTCAAGTTCCCCAGTGACGGTTTTTCTGAATAAACACTTTTGTATAATGTTCTGACTTTTTAGAGTCATAATGGTACATTTTGGATCTGACATGTTCCCCACAAGCTTATGTTTTTGAATGCTCAGTCCTTAGCTTAGTTTTGAAGGCTATCCTTGTTAGGGCCACCATGGCTGTGATGAGACACCGTGCACAAAAGCAAGTTGGGGAGAAAAGGGATTATTTGGCTTCCACTTCATTATCATTGTTTATCAACAAAGATATTCAGGACAAGAACTCAAGAAGGGCAGGAACTTGGAGGCAGGAGCTGATGCAGAGACCATGGAGGAGTGCTGCTTACTGACTTGTTAAACCTGATTTCCTATAGCACCCAGGACCACTAGCCCTGAAATGGCACCACCCACAATAGGCTGAGCCCTCCTCCTATTAATCACTGATTAAGAAAATTCCATACAGGCTTACCTACAAGCCTATCATATGGAGGCATTTTTTTAAATTGAGGTTCCCTTCTGTCAGATGATCTTAGCTTGTGTCAAGAAGACATAAAACTACTTAGTACAAAAGCTGTTCGGCCTTTAGGACAAGGGCCCAATTGGTGGTAATAGGTCTCTAGAGGCAGACCTTTGAAGGTTTCACCCACCCCCTGTTCTGTTCCCAAGTTCCAGCCATTTCCCATTTCATGACCTACCCTAGTGAAGGAATCTCTGCCACTCAATCTGATTGCCACAGGTTGAGTTCCCACCGCCATGGACTTTGATCTCTGCAACCATGAGCCAAAATAAATTCTCCCTTTAAGTAGCTTTTTAGGGTATTATATGTTATCAGAGGACTAGCAAAAGGAAAGAATGTTTCACAACCCAGATTAATTTGGGCAGAGAACTCAAATGGAATACAGAGAGAGGCACAAAGGAAGTTTCCTATATTTATTCATGTATTAGTGAATGTAGGAAATAATATAGGTATGATGGACTGAATCATCTTCCTTTAAGAATTCACATCTTGAAGCCCTAATCCCCAGTGTAACTGTAGCTTGAGGAAGTGACTTTAAGGAGTTACGATTATATGAGTCTATCAGTGTGGACCCTTATAAGAATAGGGAGAAATACTAGGAGCGTATGTTTATAGAAAAGACCATCTTCATGCCCAGGAAGCAGAGATCAAATCTGCTGGTTATTTGCCCATTGTTTCTTTAGCTTCCAGACTTGTATGAGCCACCATTGGTGCCTAATTCTATGTGCACCACAAGCATGCCAGGATCATAGTGACCAGAAGAGGACACCAGATCCCCTGAAACTGAAGTTACAAATGGTTGTGAGTGGCCATGTCATTCTGGGAACTGAACCCGGGTCCTCTGGAAGAGCAACCACTGCTCTTAAGTGCTAAGCCATCCTTTCAGCTCTGTAGCATTATGTTATTTTGGCACCTGTGATAGACCAAACTACTATGCTACTGTGGGAAATAGTACTTGAACTATATTGTAAGATAGTGATTCTCAAACTTCAGTGTACACCAGAGTCATCTAGAGTATTCAGATAACCCCATCTTAGAATTAAAGACAAATTTACTTTGATTAGTATTGTTCCCAAGGGAGTATGGGTTTATTGTTCTCCAATCTGTGTATATTCTCATAAGGAGCAAATAAGTACTATATTGTGAATAGTAAAAGCTAGATTTTACTCTGTTGGTGGAAGGAGTTGAAAGAAAGTTTAAAATGGACTTTGTGATTATCAGTGGTACCAGTATGAATACATTGCTTTACATGTACATATCCCATTTCTTCTCTAATACAATGATTATTGTTTCAGGCAAAAATGGAGGGACATCTTTACAAAATGTATTATGAAAAGTATGTACTGAATATATGGTCTCTGAGTATCTTCCCCATAAAATACTCGTTAATTACAAGGGATAGAATATTGAGTTCAGGAGATATCAACTGATGGATGAAATTCGATACTGCTGTTGCTGAAGCCTCTTGATGCTACATCAAGAAGGATATGTCTCATATGCTTGTAGTTCTCTTGTAGAGTAGATAGCCTGAGTCTAATTAAGATGAACTATCAGACAAATCCAAACTTCACCATAGTCAGTCACTAAAAAATATATTATACTGATGAAAAAAATCAATTGATGGTCCAACTGGAAAAGGCTGTATATCATCTATCATATAATATTGTTAGAATGCCTATTTCTTTGGTTATCATTTGAGACCAGGTCTCATATACCCTAGCCAGTCTGATCTTGAATCACTACATAGCTGAAGATGACATAGAATATCTGATCCTCTTACCTCTATCTCTCAACAGCTGAGATGTAGTGGCATGCACGGCTACATCTATCTTTAATGTTAGCTTTTTATTTAACAAAACTATGCTGTGGTTTAAATTTGTTCTTGAGATTATATTATTACCCTTTTCTTCCCCCCAAACCTTCCTGTGTATCTGTCCTTTCTCATTTGAAAATGGCCTCTTTTTTATTAGTTGTTGTTACATACATTTGTGTGTGTGTGTTTGTGTGTGTGTGTGTGTGTGTGTGTGTGTGTGTGTGTGTGTGTGTGCATAGCCCTGGAGCTGAAACTGACCCAAAAGCCTCTTCTCTGAAGACTACCTCTCATTGTACAAGAAGGTTCCAAGGAAGCTTCCAAAGGAGGGAAGCAATCAACAGTGCTTGACTATGATGCCCATGAATCGTAGCAAAGGTCAGCATGGTACAGTAACCCTAAGGGTACAGTAATGATATACATACCTTGGTAGTAACCAACAGCTCTCTCATTATTTTTGTGAGATGGTAACATTCAGAGGATCCGTAGATGATGCTGAGATTCTTCCTTCTATTTTTACAGTGTTTTTGATAAGTCTAGGACTGTTTCAAGATGACAACTTGAAAATAAAACGTGACCTATTTACTCCTTACATAAACAACCCTCGGTCATTTGATTTGTGCAGTAGGGTTGAGAGTTGGTCAGTAGAGTGAATGGCGAGACTAACCAGAAGGTTAAGGATGGTGGATTGCCCAAGAAAGATAATGATAGTGGAGATAGAGAGGAGTAGGTGGGCTCAAGAGGTGTCTTGGCCTCTCATTTGACAGGATCTTACACAAGAAGTAATGGAAGTGAAAGCCTTATTTGAAAGATTATTCTCCGTACACTCAATTTTGATAAAATGTGGGACCAAATAGGCCCCATATATTCCTTACATGCCTGACTGGCATTTTCATTGTGGCTTCATAATCCCTCTGTCTATTAATGTAACTTGGAGTGTTTATTTGGGTGTTTTTAATTTTCTCTATCTTTTCCTCCATAGTTATTACGCACAGGAGAAAACAAAGTAAGAGTTATTCTTTCATTTCCCCCAGTGTTTACCTCTGCCAAGGACCTTTCTCTAGATAATCCCTGTGTCCTTTTCACCAACAGCGTGTTACCACTCAAATTGTGACCTTTAGAAAACCCTGCTGGTCTATTGGGATTCCACACGATGTGTCCTTTCCTTTCTGTAGAATCCTTTTTAGTTAAAACTTTTCCTTGTTTTGAGGCTCAGCTGGAGAATCATTCTGCTTCAGACTTACTCAGTGTAAAGCCCTTCCTCAGCAACTGGGCTAGATTTTACTTTCTTTGACTATGAGTCAAAGCTTTTGCATCCGTTATTTTTTCCCTTTATTGTCGGATACCACAGAAACTTAACAGTGATGTAAGTCGGTAGCTCCTACCATGTACTTTTATTCACTCCCGAACTTGCATTGTTCACATGTGAAATGTTGTAGTTGCTCGCTGTTTGTTGTCTTTTCCATTGCAACATCAAGTAACAACCTGTTCCTTCCTGGCCTGTTGTTTTGTTGGAGTTTGAGTCCACTAGAGGGCGCTCGAGGACTTGACTTGTTCGAGCACTAGCTAGCTGTTGGACTGCTCTTACACCCAGTTTCAGTGTGATTCAGCCTCTGTGTCAAAATTTCTCCTTTGCAGATCTACTTTATTTCATCTGCAAATATATTTTAGTGCATACTTTTTGTCATGTACTATAGCAGATGCACAAGCTTCTCCGGGCCATGGAGCAGTTCACTGAGGTAAAAGAACAAAGCACATATTCTACTAGACGCAGATAAACAGGACAAAGGCAACACTTTGTGAGGGCTTGTAGGCCTTTGCAACAACTTGAACCTTTTATTCGGCATGAGATGTTCCCTAAAGGGCGTATTGCTATCTCAGCCCTTTTCTCTCTTTTTCAGCCATAAGCTGGGCGGTTCCCTCTATTGCACATTCTTTGCTTGGATGCATTGTCCCACCATGAGCTGAGGACAAAAGGTCCATGTGACCATGAACCAATACCTCTAAAATCAGGTGCTCAACTAATTTTTAAAATTTTGAACATTATTTATTTATTTGTTATTTTTATGTGTATGGATATTTTGCAGCTAGGTTTATGTACTAAATACATGCATTGCCTGTGGAAGCCAGAAGAGGGCATCAGATCCCCTTGTGAGCTACCATGTAAGTATTATGAATGGAACCCCAGTCCTCTGCAACCCCCTGAGTCTTTGCTTTCTTGAAAAAAAATTACCTCAAGTATTTTGTCAGTGCGAAATGGATTAACACAAATACTGCATTTGAGGGATGTCTGCTGTGTGTTCCTTAACCTCTTCACGCCTTGATTTCCCACCTGTCTCCCCTCAAGGTTAGTACTAATAACATTTGCTGGAGGTTTGTAATGCAATTGTGTAATAATAATTAAGACATGTGAAACACTTGGAACCAAACCTAGAACACAGCTAATAGATGCCTGTAACGCCTCTCTTCTCTTTTGGGAATAAAACCATATTTTTTATCTTTTCATCACTAACACTTAAAAACTTGGTACTAGAGACTTAATCAACCACATATGATATAAGCCAGGTTTTCCATCTGAACAACTGTTGTTAGCATTTGTGAGACATACATACATACATACATACATACATACATACATACATACATACCACAGAGAGAGGTTTTTACTGAGGTCACTTACTCATTCCTGTGTACCACTTGGTGTAGTGGTTAAGAGTGAAAGTTCTAGGGCAGGAATATGGCTTAGAGGGTTAAGAACACTTAATGTGTAAGCATGGAGACCTGAGTTCCAATTCGCAGCATCCATGTGAAAGTTGTGCATAGATGCCCAGGCCAGTATCCTCAGCATTGGTGGGCAAAGACAAGCAGATCCTTGCATCTTGTTGGCCAGACAGACAGACTGAAGTGGCAAACTTATGGTTCCCTGCGAGCCCTGTTTCGAAAAATAAAATAAGGCAGGAAGCCATAGCAGAAGACTGTCTGACATCTTCCTCTGGCCCCTGCATGCAGGTCTATGGGCAGGCACATCCCCTCCTTCCCACATACACATACCCCTCTCTCATACACACGGGAATTGAGCCTAATAGCCTAGTTGGTACAGCTGTCATGCTTCTTACTAGGATGAGCTTGGGAATGTTATCTAATCCCTCAAAGCCTTAACTTTGTCACTGGGAAAACGAGAAAAGGATATAGGAAGTTAAACTGCTGAGTCCTCAAGTGGTTAGTGCTAATCTTGTCTCTAGTTAAATGGTCTCATGAGCACCTTGGGTATTCCAGGGACCATTTTTTGGTAGTGAACATGTGAGGAAGAATGAAATCTGCTCTCTTCTCTCAGAAAAGCTATAAACTAGTAATGAAGACGAAGGTGAGTATGCCTAGACAGAACCTGGGAGAGGAAAGGACTGAAGCTGTGGGAGGGACTGGCAAGAGGAAGGGGCAGGGAAATACGGTTTTATAGGAAGTAGAAAGCTTGACCCTGGCATCTGCTCATGGGCAGTCCTAGGACACTGGTATGTAATACACAGCAAAATCCCCCTTGTGCTTCATAAGAAACAGGTTTCACACCAGATTTCTCCCATCTGATCTCTTTAAAGACCAGTTAATTAGAGCCTCCATTCTGTAGTTTAAAAATCAGAGAAACCCCAAACTAACATTACACAGAAAGTCCATCACAAGTGTAGTAAACATGGAATATTTTTTTCCTTAGGAAAGGCAGTGGGCTGTCCTCTCTGTCAAAATACTTATATTTTGAAAAGCCTCAGATTTGCATTCTTCCTATTCAGTAGATGGAAAGTAGAGAGTGATGGGATTTTTTTTGTTTTGTTTTGTTTTCCAGTGTACAGGCCTGGGGATTGTAGTTCCGCAATAATGTGCTTGGATAGCATGTACAAGGGCCTGGATTCAAATTCTAGTAATACACACACACACACACACACACCAAAACCTGAACCCTTTTTCTAGTTCACACACTTAGTAGGGGTTTCCCAAAGGTGGGAGAACTCACTCTGTTTAAATTATTGAGATCAAGGACAGGGTGTGGGTAAAGGGAAATCCTTTATTCGTCTGTCTCTCAGAAAACCAATGAAACCATTGAAGCTTGTCTGGTTCCCCCAAGTAGTTAAAAAGAACAATAGAATCAAGAGTTCCTGGTGTTCTCTGGAGCTGATTTTGGCAGATGATAAGCAGCTTGTAAAAGGGCTTATTATTTGAGTAGAGCTTTGGCTGCCTGACTTTTAAGGTTGATTATTTATTTCTCATGTTGTATAACAGGAGCATTGGGCAATGCTCAGGAGAGGCCTTCTGGGTCAGCGATGTAAGGGCTTCCGACTGTCTCCTCCCAGCAGAACTGGCTTTCAGCCACAGGGTAAGGGAACCAGGCTGTGTGTCTTGTCTCGCCTCTGTCCACCAGACAGGCTTTCTCACTGGTTTCCTTAGATGTCGAAAACATCAACATTCCTCTCTAGTCCCAAGAAAAACATTTCTTTGTGCGTTTAAGTTCTCAGACCTTCACTGGTAGCATGACCTGCTTTGGAAAGATTTTTTTTTTTTTTTGTAATACAGAGCTTGGTCATTCGCAATAAGCAGCTGTTACGGGGCCTCTCATCTCAATGAGTGGAGACTTTCAAACTGGGCAGTGTGAAAGATCAGCCACAAGTTTTCTGATTCCGCAAACGGTGCAAGATGGAAGCTGTCACTGGCCTTTTTGTTCGGAGCTGTAAAGCATTGCGCTTCTTTGCTGAGGCTGGATTCTAGCTTTCTGAGAGATCCAGAGCTAACTTTAGACACTTAGTGGAAGGAAGTTCTTTTTTTTTTTTTTTTCTCCCTATGCTAAACTTTAAAAGTGGGTTGGGCCTGATCCCACAAGCAATTGAAATAGTTTCAATAGTGGGAAATCTAGTTCTCTCTCTCTCTCTCTCTCTCTCTCTCTCTCTCTCTCTCTCTCTCCCTCTCTTCCTCTCTCCCTCCCCCCTCTCTTTCTCTCTCTTTCCCTTCCTCCCTCCTTCCCTCCCTATCTTTCTCGGCCCCTCGCTCTCCCCTCCCCTCTCCCTGTCTCTGTCTCTGTCTTTCTTCTTTTCTTTTGTCTGTTCTTCTTTTTAAATAGAAACCAGAACTTTGGAGGCAGTTCTGTATAAAGATGCTGAAAGTCATTATTTGTATCAGGGCTGTCAGTGGCATGGGGAAGAGCAGTAGGAGGTGATGGGACCCAGGGGGCGATTTTGTGAGCTACTCAATGAATTTTGGATGATGTCTGATATTAGGAAGCTGTGTATCTCTGAGAGAGGTTGCCTTGACCTTGGAGTTACTATTGCAGGAAGACACTCTCTCCTTCAGAGACAATGTTTTACTAAAGAATGTCTCGGAGATGTGAAAGACAATCATCCAGGTAGAGTTACTTCTCTAAAAGCAACTGAAATATTTCACATTCCAGATTGATGACTATTTGGGCTCCTATATTAGCTAAGAGAGGGTAGACTCAAATACAGAGATGAGCAACACAGGCTTATGTGTTCTGTACATAAATTTTGGTGTAAACCAGTTGGTCCTCTTTCATCATACAAAAAAAAAAAAAAGACAGCTGAAAGTTCTCGTGCTTTCGTCACCTGCGGGTGACATATACAACTTCTGCATAGATTTCATTGACAAACATTAGTTCCTCACTTCAATCTAACTGCAAGGGGTGCGCTAGAAAGGGTGTACCTGTTAGACTTGCTGGCTATTGATGCTTTGCTGGGTTGACTTTTCTGGATAGCAACTCATCATTTATTTCGCATCCCATTTACAGGGAATGAATGAATGAATGAATGATGCTGACTTCCCTGGACTGGACTGTGAGCACCAAGCCACCTCTCTGTCCTTCAGACAGTGCTTGCCTCACTTAAGGAGAGGCAAAAGAAGAGGTATGACCGGTCCCTTTGTCATAGTCTGTAACGTTTTCCCCCTTTATTATTCAGCATCTCTGTCTCTGTCTCTGTCTCTGTCTCTCTCTCTCTCTCTCTCTCTCTCTCTCTCTCTCTCTCTCTCTCTCTCACACACACACACACACACACACACACACACACACACACTCACTCACTCACATTCTCCCTGCTGCTTCTCCCCCAAGAATCACACCACCAACATAAGAATTGCCCCAGGTCAAACACTTTTGTCAATCTTGTGCTGAGTCCCTGGTTTGGCTAGAACACTGTGAGCCTTTGATAAGAAGGAGCTGTTTTGAATGACAGGTCACTATCACAAGGCTGGCACAGGCCTTCTTATCTGCAGGGGCCCCAAAGCCTTAGGATTCTTTTACCACAAATTAGTTCATCCCTTTGACAAAGTTAGGTGAGCAGAATTCCTAACTGTCCTTAAGTATCAGAGAGGGGGGGAGGGAGGGAGGGAGGGAGGGAGGGAGAGAGAAAGAGAGAGAGAGAGAGAGAGAGAGAGAGAGAGAGAGAGAGAGAGAGAGAGAGAGAGAGAGAGAGAGAGGGAAAGTTCTCTAGTTCTCCTTGATGAAGAGCATCCAGTGGAGTGTTTGCCCAATTTCTCACTAGAAGACTTTCTTAGAAGAAATGTAAGAGGAAAAATGGTTTGCTTAATTTTCTTGACCTGACCATAGTATTTAGCTGAACCTTAAGCTCTGGACACACACACACACACGCACGCACGCACGCACGCACGCTCGCTCACTCACTCACTCAGACAATCCTGCAGTATTTGTTGACTTTGGTTGCCTATGCTTGCAATAGTTTTTTGTTCTCTTTGTTTTGCCTTTCAAGTGATAAATTAACTAAATAAATATTTTCCTCCAATATCTTCAGTGCCTGCCATAGAAATGGATGGCTGGTGCCAACATAGATCAAACCCCACAGAACCAATCTGCCAGAATTTCATCTCATCCTATGTTTCTGACATATATACTTTTCTCAAGGGTAGTCTTTTAAACCAGATACACATATGTTATTTGCTCTATGGATAATAGTTTGGCTGGTTAGCTAGGTGTCTTGGGGCATGGGGACTTGGGATAAAGGAGGGACAGAATTGTAAGAAGGTGGAGATAAGAGCTGAGTCTGAAATAGGCCCCACAGATTAGTTTACATCTCCCTTCTTTTGAGCCTCTATACCATATCCTATACATGCTTTTTATACAGTTCAAGTCTTTATGAGACAGATGCAATTAATCTGTTCTTGAATATAAATCATATTTTCTTAGAGAATCAATGCTAATCTTAATGTGTGTATGTATGTGTGGCACACACATGTGAAAGCATGAATGAGAGGTTAGGGCATGATTTTTTTTCAGGAGCCAGTTACCTTGTTTTTCAAAATAGGATCTCTCATTGGCTCACTACTAAGTGAGCTGGATGATGATGATACATGACCTGTTTCTGCCTCCTCAATGATAGGGTTCTAAATGCACGCCGCCATATCTGCCCCCTTTTATGTAGGCTCTGGGATTTGAACTGGGGTCCTCATACTTGTGTGTCAACAGCTTTCTTCACAACCCCTGATTAAAAGGATTTTTAGGGTCATATGCATTATTGACTTTGATTGTAGTTTGCAATTTAGCTTATTTCCATGTATGTATCATGATCTATACAAGTATATACCATGCATAATGCATGTGTAATCCTTTCTCCGTTTTTTTCCATATTGAGACATGTTTAGTGTTTCTTTATCTGGTTGTCATTCTGTTTCCTCTTCTTTTCCGGTAGTGACATTTCAATTCCTATTTCCCATGTTCATGTCTGTCCTCCCCATTTTATAGCCCTGCTTGGGATTGTCACTTACTCACTAAATGCCCTTCTTCATCACCAAGTTGAAAGCTTTATCACCTATTTTTTGTATCTTTGATTTTTAGTAAACTTTTAAATCTGTGAAGATATTTTCCTTTGAGTCATTGGAAATTTCTCAGATTTGCATGCACACACATACATGAAAATAAAATGAATCCTTTTAAAACAGAAAAAGAGTAAGATTTAAAACAAGTGAACCAACCAAGGTTCAAGAATTATGAATAACTTTTCCATCATCATCACCAAACTAATGAGATGATGGCCTGTGAATTCGGCATTAGAAGAACTTCCTTCGTGGCTGAAAATGATATGGCATGGGCGGATGGCAACGTCTATGCAGTCTGTGTAGGTAAATGATCTCATAGAGGCAGAACTCTGTTAGAAATCTCTCAATGGCAAGAGTTCTAGTATCTAGGCAACTTGCTTTTATATACTGTGATAGCTAGGTTTGAGGTCTGGCCCAGCTCTCCCAGCAGAATCCTGTAGAGGATGTGGACACAGTGGCCATTTAGCTGATGAGGTGTTGTAGACAATAGAAATATAGAACTTTGCGAGTGTTGCTTCTGAATGTAGTGATTGATGTGTGAGGATAGGAGGAAGCTGCTTTCAGTATCGATTGTCAGATGAGTCAGGAGTTAGGGAAGTAGTCCTCACTTGTAAAAGTATTGAACACACAATGGGTCCTGCGTTGACATGGCAAACTGCATATGTTGCTTTCCTCTTGAGATATCTCCCCACCCTGAGGATTTTAAGAATGACCTCTTAACAGCTGAAATATAGTTGCTGAGAATTCATGTAATTTGGCTTCTCATCAGTGGTTTGTTTGTTTCTCTTTGTTTGTTGTGTGTGTGTGGGGGGGTGGTTGGGTTTCCTTCAGGGTCTGCCTAAACTAAAGCTGCCTTTCTAATACCTTCAGTGTGTATAGTTCCCCGGGGAGCAACCTAGAGCAGTTCCTCTGTGGGAGAAGGCCTCGGTGTTGTCAGCACTTAAGCAGTTCCTCAAAGAAGAATCTGGCCTGGCCTCAGGTTTATCCTTAATTGTTCTTTCCAGTTTTCTGTCACTCAGAGGTCTGAGCCAGGGAGTTGGACGAAAAGGGGGCTACAGGCACAGCCTGAAGTCAGGCAGATATTCAGTAGCAAAGAAAGCACTTAGCCCTCGGCCAGGCTTCTGGCACACTCTTGCTCTGAAAATTTGATCCCGACTTGGAAAGAAAAAAAGACTTGCAACCTTTCCCCTGACATCCACAGATATCACCAAAGCTGCAAACTTTCTTCTCCAATGACTTATTTACAACAGCGCAACAGAAATTTGTAATCTAGTTTCCCAGCAGTGCAGATTAGAAGCAACAGGAAGAGATACTGCAGGCAGAGAAAGGAGAGAAAAGACCCAGAACAACAAACAGGGGTTGTTTCCATTGAAATCCTGATAACATTAGGAGGAAACAGAAAAACAGCACAATATAACATAAAAAGGGTGTTATTCTGCTTTTCTAGAGCTCTCTGGACAAAAGTTCAAAGGGGGAAAATGTGGGATCCAATAGACCTGGAAGTCCCTGCTTGAAATCTTAGCACTTGAGAGGTAGAGGCAGGGGGATTGTCAGTTTGAGGACAGCTTGGATACATTGCAAGACCCTGACTCAAAAACCTAAAACAAACAAGTAAAACAGAAAAGGAACACAGGAGGCAAGCACATTTTTGCTGACATTTTATTATGTCTTGCATTTGCGGCCATGGTGACCCAGTGATAGGGTGCTCACTTGGCATTCACGGAGACTTGGGTTTGACTATGAACATATCCAAAAGAACAGTGTTCAAAAACCTCTCACTTAGCCCAAACCTAAGCATGCTGAGTCTGATGCAGCTTATCTGTGCTTGAATTTTTAATGTTTACTGCAATGAGAATGTGGTGTTTTTTTATAAGAACACGAAGCCCAGGGTGGGTGAGAATGATTCAGATATTGCATCAGACATGATCTGCATACAAGATTCATTCACTCCCAGATTTGCCACCCATAGGGGAACTGCATTTTCAGTTCTGTCATGGACCCCGTCAGTTACCCATATGCTTTCCCTTGCTTTAAATTTTTTTTTCTGCCATTGGCCCAGGTGCTACTTTTGTGAAAACCTGAGCTATGGAGCTGGGCAGTTCAGGCATGGAGGCCCCTAACAGGAAGTGACGTCAGTCCTCACTCACGTCCCTGCTGGATTGCCGGATTGTCACAGTGTTTACTGTGCTGATGAACCAGTTTAGCCCATTTGTCAGCTCTTCTGAGTCAGAGGCCTAGGGAAGGCACACAGACTGCTGCCCAGATCCGACTCTTGCATCCTGTTCTGTTCACATGGTCGCGGACTTTGTTACCAGCTTCTGTGAACTGGCTGGCCCTGGGTGCGAGACAATTGCTGCCTTGGCCAGAACTTTCTGCTGCTGCCACATGCATTTGCAATTACCTTATTTCACTTGCTTGCCGATTAAGAGTCTGGCCACGTTACCACTGCCAGCAAGGTCTGCTTTCTTCACTGTGCTCACTGGCCTCCTACCTCTACCTCGTGACAAAGAGTATGACTGACTTGGCTCAAAGCAAAGAAGCGTTGGGGCTGCAGAGCCCATAAAGCAGCCAGAAACATGTCTCACTCAGCCTTTATAATTATTCCACTGCTCAGCCTTCTGCTGTGCTTCCCTTTTCTAGCCCTTACCATTTGCCACTGAGACATGGTTTCTGATTAGAAAAGTTATTGTATCTAATGCTGTTTAACGATGCTTCTTGGAGATTTGGAACTACTTTATACAGTATTTGAATACTGCAGAGAACTTGACTGATAATCAAGAAACCCGAGTTCTGACCCTGGATCAGCTGAGTAGTGGCTATGATCTTGGACAAATTTCTTATTTATCTGCCAGTGGGGTATGGGGGGGGTGATGATTGCACTCTGAGATCTAAGCATTAAACCCTCCATTTCTGCTCATCTGTTTTCTAGAATTCTCTCTCCTCTCAACCACTCTCCTTTCTCCCTGTGTCTCTTTTCACCTGAACCTCCTTCGTCCAAAAATAGTTACTTATTTTGTTTGTAAGCTGCTTCCGGAATATGGAGATATTTGGAATCATGACTTTTTATTTTGGAGTTGACATATGGAATTCAGGTTTAATAAAGTTACTGTAGTTCCATCTGGAATTTTAAACACCAAGTCACAAGGAGAATGTCCAAGTTAACCACCGACAGTGCAGTGACTGGCCGTTTCCATTTACTCTCTTTCTAGTGTCCTGGGTGGGGGCAGGGAATATGCTGACCCTTGATAAGCACTGTCCAGGGAAACCAGGGAGGGGGGAGAGAAAAGGTGACCTTGGACAAAGGTACCTTGTAGTGGCAGACCTCAGTTAAATGTCCACTGCTTGGCCAAAGGAGTCAGCTATCATGGTCCTGGTTCTGCCTATGTTGACTTGTTTGCTCTAGTTGGCAAGCTCTCCTTCTCCTCTAATTCAGAAGCCTCCCTCCCACTCTTGCTAGCTCCACCTCTTCTGTCAAGCTCAAAGCAATCAGGCAACCTACCACACCTCTTCCTTCTCCTTCCCTTCCTCCTCCCTCCTTTCTTGCCCCCTCATCCTCTCTTCCTCCTCCTCCTTCTTTTTGGAGGATCACCTAGATCTTCTTTTTGGAGTTACCTAGATCTCCTTTAAGTATACAAAATGTATACTTACTCAGTGTCTGACTTCCGGTGGGATGGGCTCTGCTACTCCATTACACTCTTTGCTTTTCTTTAGCTACAAGTAATATTCTTGGGAGAGAGAAACTGTTCTCTGGGCCCTCCAATCACCACAAGTTGAATGATTCACAAAGACTCAGAATACTTAAAACAGAATTTGCTCACCCTAAGGTCTATAACAGCATAGGACCCAGAACAAAGGTAGCAGGAAAATATATGCCCTAGATATGGACAAGTCTTATCCAGAGCTACCCAGGAACAACAAAAATGAGCTACCAAGACACTTGCTCAGAAAAGATCACCTGTATGTCAGTTTCTGAGCCCTTTCCAGAATGAACCTCAGGGTCCCAACCTGAAAGCCAGGTACTTATGAGTCTTGCTAAACAACCCCAGGAAGTCCTGATGATAACCTAGTATACCGTGCTTCACTGCTCTATATCAACCATCAAGACAGCACCAATCAATGGCATGAAGGTTACTCAGTGGGCTGGATTCCCAAGGATTAAGCCTGGAGCACTGATCATTCTGTAGCTCTAGCTCATGAAGGCCTGATCAACCAGGCTTCGTGCATTAACCCTTTCAACAAAACTCCCAAAACACTTAAAACATTTCACAGAGTCCTTAGCATGGGATAACACAAGACTTTGGCCTGTGCTCCAATGCTCAAGGCTCTTTTATCTTCAGAGTGCTTTCCATGTCCAGGCTTGAAAAGCATTTTGATGCCTTGGTGTGTCCCGATCTATACTTATACGACCATCTTTATCTTGCTCTTCTCTGTCTCAGTCATGGCCAGCAGCATTCATTCTTTTGCTCAAGCTGAGATCTGCCAGGTGCCCTTTCTTTCTTTGTCTTTGTCTTCTCCTTACCTCTTACAGATAACAGGAATGCCCGTTGTTTCTGATCCAGAGGCATGCATCAAATATGGTCACCTCACATTCTCCCTGCTGCCACCACTTTTCATGTGCTCTACTTGACTCCTAACTGTTCTGCTTGTCTTTCCCACTCGTCATCTGGAAGGATCCTTCACAGTGTGTATGAGAATATGCCACTCCTGATGTTCCTCGTCTTCAGTGGCTTCTGAGCATGCTTGGAATAAAATGGAAACATTTTACTCTCGTTTATTTATGCTGTACCTCCAGACCTAGGGAATGGCTTCCTTTCCTCCTTCCAGAGATATTCTTCCAGGAACTCCTAAAGTACTTCGATTCTTCTCCCCTCCTCTAAAGTTTATTTCCTCTCCTGACTCCTCATAGAGGCCTTTCAGACCACTCTATTTAAGTAATCCTCCGTCCTCGTTTTCGTCTGACACGTTTTGTCACTGTACTGACTAGCTCACAAGAGACAGTCGTCTGACTTGTTCACATGATACCTGGAGTCCCTAGCACTATGCCATGTTTAGAGTAGCCATTTAGTAAATATTTGCTAATGAACTCCAGCAGAGAATTAATAATTCATTTGATTACTTACAATTGGCGGGCTTGTCTCTACCCACAAAGGTTTATTTACACTCTCTGCTAAAGAAGTTGAAAAAAAAAAACCCTGAAAACATTTTTTATTTTACTTTCCAGTATTTAACACAGGGCATGTCAACACGCTCGACAGTAGGAGCCAGCAAGAAGCAGAAGGGCCACCTACAGCAGGAAGAATTCAGAGAGCCAACTTTCACTCTGGTGGTGGTTGTCAGGGGTGATGTGAGGAAAGCTGTCAAGAGGGAGAGCATAGCAACCTGGAAATTCCAATTGGTAGGCAAGAATTGTGGGCAGCTGATGCCTTCTCCAGAGGAATGACAGAGCCCAGGCATTTACCCATGAAATGTTCATGTCTTTTATGCCCTCTTTGGAGCCTGAAGGTCTAGAGGATTTTTTCCTTTTCTTCTTTTCTTTTCTAGATGTCAAGTTCACTCAAGTTGGAGTCATCTTCACTTGAGGAACTCTCTCCATCACATTTCTCTATGGGAAAGCCTGTAGAAGCATTTTCTTAATTTGTAATTGATGTGGGAGCAGGCAGCCCATACTATGTGGGGCCAGCCCTAGGAAGGTGGTCTTTGGGTATATAAGAAAGCAGACTAAACAAACCAGCAAGCAGAACTTTTCCATGGTCTCTACTCCAGGTTCCTGGCTTGAGCTCCTGTCCTGACCTCCATGGATGATGGACTATGTATATAAGGTGAACTAAACCATTACCTTCCCCAAGCTACTATTTTTTTTATCATTCTGTTTATTCCAGCAATAGAAAGCAACTTATGACATGGCTCTATGGATTGTGGGGTATCTAATACCATTCCTTGCTCATTTTTTCTACTTAAATTCTACCTAGGTTCTACTTAAATTCTATGGTTTGAAATGAAAAACTCTAACCTGTCCAATAGGCAGCAAGTAGAACAGGTGAGATTCATAATTCAGAGTACATTTGTTTGACTCTGGAGATGACATTTAAGTTCGAGTGTCAAGTGTTATCATACCGAGACTGGACGCATTGTTTCAGCATTATCTTTGGGGAATTAGTTTGTTGCTATGTTCTTGAAGCAGAATCTTTCTGTGTACCTTAGCTGGCCTCAATCTTGCTGTGTAGCCCAGCCTGGCCTTGAACTTGTAAGTCCTTTTACTTCAGTCTCCCAAGTGCAGGGATTCCAGGAAAGTGCTACTATGCTTGGCTGGAGGCATTCTTTAAAAATGGAAGTGACACATATAACAAGTCAAAGTAACATGCTAAATTATAGGCAGAGTAATTAATTTTCTCAAATATACTGGAAGCATTGTGTGAATGTATGGTTTGTTGATCTAATGAAGGTCCATATTTTAAAATGAGCATTCGGTAGGTGACTATAGGGTTGCAATAGCACATACACCAGGTTCCTGGAGGTCATTTACCAAGTTATCATTCCTTTTCTCAGTTTTCTGAGTCAGCATGCCAAGAAAGTAAGGAGCTTCATCATAGTGTTTCCATACATTGTTCTTATAGATCCTTTTCCTCCATCCTTCCCGTGTTCCTCTGCCCACCTCTTTGCTTCCCCCCTTCCCCACAATAGCCCCTCCTCTGATTTCATATCACACATACTCCATTACTCTCTTTACTCTTCTCCCAACCCCTGTCTTATGGCCTCCCGTTCTGCTGGGTGTGTTGGTACAAACCTTTAGTCCCAGTACTTGAGAAGCAAAGTCAGGCAGGTCTCTTTGAGTTCAAGGGCAGCTTGGTCTACAGAGGGAGTTTGAGGTCAGTAAGGGCTACATAGTGAGACCCTGTCTAATAAACAAACAAATAAAAAGCAAAAACAAAACACCAATCCCCTCTCCCC
The DNA here is from genome assembly GCF_963924665.1 of Micromys minutus. NCBI lineage: Eukaryota > Metazoa > Chordata > Mammalia > Rodentia > Muridae > Micromys > Micromys minutus. The sequence goes on from NC_137970.1 coordinate 90,610,381, forward strand.
ACAGAACTCAACAAAAAGCACCAATAACAGCACTGCTTCCTTCTCATAGTCGCCCCTCCTCTTTATTGTTTCATCATTTCTTGATAGTATGAGATCTAGAAAGGTATTTATAATGCTCAGCTAAGCTCCCGAGATTTTTATAGATCATGTTCTATAGCCAAAATTGCCAAAATAACTGTATTAGCTACTCAGATAGCAATTAGTTTTATGGAAACATCTCCCGTGTGTTTTCACTTCAGCATTCTTGAAGGCTTCATTATGGATCTGCACAAATGTGGGCTTCCTGCTAAGCTTAGCAGATAGTGGTAGTTGTTTAGCATCCTCTGAAAACAGGATCATACAAAGGAGATCAAAACACCATTTCGTCCTTCACCTTGACAGAAAATTTTAATTCCGATATGATTTCATTACATTTTTATTTGTGTGTGTGTGTGTGTGTGTGTGTATGTGTGTGTGTGTGTGTGTGTGTGTGTGTGTGCGCGTGCACGGACGCACATGTCCCATGCCATAGTGGGCATATAGAGATCAGAGGAAAACTTGAGGGAGTCAGTGCTTTCTCTCTACCATGTGAGTCCTGGGGATCAAACTGAAGCCATCAGGCTTTATAGCAATTGCCTTTACCCTTTAAGCTATGTCAACAGACCCTTCACAAAGCCCCTTTAAGAAAAAGTATTAGTATTTACTTTCTGTGAAAGTCTGGAGGAAAATAATGCCCGACAAAGAGAAATTTAAGAAAGTACAAGCTGTGTGTGTGTGTGTGTGTGTGTGTGTGTGAGAGAGAGAGAGAGAGAGAGAGAGAGAGAGAGAGAGAGAGACACTGTGTGTGTGTGACTGTGTGTGTGTGAGAGAGACTGTGTGTGTGACTTGTGTATGTGAGACTGTGTGTGTGACTGTGTGTGTGTGTTTTGGAGATTGAGCTCAGGTGTTTGCACAGCAGGCTCTCTAACTGAGATCTGTTCATGGCCATAAGTACAAGCTTTTTAGAAAGCCATTTTAGTTTTATTTATATATTTTTAAGTGCTAAAGTTTGAATCCTGAGCCTTATGTGTGCTAAATAAAAGGTCTACAACTGAGCTATGTTGCTAGCTTCTGAAAAATTATTTTTAATACATAAAATTAGCCTAAAATGTTTATATTTTTACTCAGCAAAGTTAACTGTAGGACATTTGTGTTACAGAAATAAACAGTGACATACAAGAATATATATATTTATGGCTTTTCTAAGCCTGTGTAATAGTAGAAGACAGCATGTTATGCAGCTATCCATATGGATATTTTGAGTATATGCACATAGAATAATGACATTGATGTTGAGGGACAAATAGTTTTATTACTTACTATCTCCCGCTTACTCTCAAACCTCTTTCCATAATCTCTCTCTCTCTCTCTCCCTCTCTCTCTCTCTCTCTCTCTCTCTCTCTCTCTCTCTCTCTCTCTCTCTCTCTCTCTCTCTGTGGGGGGGTGTATGCAATCATGTATATGCAGTCACCCCAGAAGAATGTAGATCCCAGAAAGGAATGCCTGTTCCACACTCCCAGCCACATAGCCATGTGTTGTGTATCTACCCTGTCCCCTCCATCTTATTCCCTTGAGGCACTAAACCTGGAGCTGTTTCCTTCAAGTCATCCATGACCTCTGGCTCTTACATTCTTTCCATGTTTTTTCCTCAATGATCCCAGAGCTTTTGGAGGAGGGATGCAGTTTATATGTTCTATTTAGGGCTGCCCACTCTGCAGTTTCTTATTCTTGGCACCGTGGTCAGTTCTGAGTCTCAGAAAGGCTAAGCTTACTACAGTCATGCTGGGAATAGCCATAGTACCAGGACTGAACTCTGAATTTATAAAACGCTGTCAATTGTAAGATCTTTAAGTGGTGGGATTATAGTGACTTCTCATTTCTTCTCTACTGTATCGTTTTATTTATTCTCTTGATTTGCAATAATTTATAATCAGAAAATAGGAACAGAGGCTTCTTTCAGAGATTTCTGCCACACAAAGATATGCTGACTTGTGCGAGAAGTGTTCAGGGTCAAAGGTCTTAAAGCAAGGAAAATGAAATAGCTTCCTCTGGCTCAGTTTCATCTACACATCAGGGGTTCATTTTGTTGTCCTAAGAGCACTGGCTCCTAAGTGCATACTTGAAAAGTGCCTTGTCTTCTACCTTCACATCTCAGAAAATCAAAGCTCTCAGAAGCAGGGAATGCTATGTGGACTAGCGACAAAGGGCAAGAATCAGCTGCTCTTTTAAGTTCCTACTCTAATTGCCGGTGTCCATTTCTCAGTACCATGTGTCTACCACATAGCTATGTGTGTCAGGAGGTCTAACATATGGTCTGGTCATGAGCTCTCTCTGTCCCCTCTAGGGGGTCTGCCTGTATACTAGAGATCAGGTAGCTCTTTTGCTTTGGCAGGGCAGCTACCCTGACTAATTTAGTAGGGCTCCTGACCTCCCAGTGGATCTTCATATTTTCTGAATGGTCTATAAATGTTAGCTCCTCCAACCTCTACAAGATTACAGTCCGGCTTTTCCCACATTTGGATTTTCTGAGGAAAGATGAGACAAGGAAATGGGACAGAGTCTATGCCAATCTATCCATAGGCTTGGAAAAATGGATTCAATATTTTGTTGCTTTTCTAAGAGTAAATTAGTATATGGAGTAAAGAGACCGAGGGAGTTTGCTAGAAGGTGAAACTCAGAGACCCCGGAAAACAACCTAGCCCTCCTGCTTTCTAGCCCATACTCCCTGTGTTGTCTATATTCAGCCAAGCTGCCCTGAGCCTTGTCCACTTCACCCAAAAGCCAAGATAGGCAGTTTTCTGAGAAACAGTCCAGTTCTTGCTGGCTCATACCAGATAACCACTCAGATAATGATTTTTGAAACATTAAGCCTCCCCTTGTACCCATTTCTCAGGTCCTGCAGGAGATGGACAATGAGGATCATCGGCCTACGACTTCCCAAGGCTATGCGACCTCAGTCAAACACCCTGAAATGAGAGGCATATTTCTTCTGCTTCATCTTGGCAAGGCTTAGTAAAAGACTCCCTCTGAGTTCCTGGTCATAGTTCTTTGAGCATGTTGACCTACTTTTCTCTTTCTAGAGAAAAACAGAAACCAATAATGTCTGTCTACAGCAAATACTATTTGTGTGTGTGTGTGCGTGCAAGTGTGCGTACCTGTGAGTGTGTCTGTGTTTGTGTGTATGTGCCTGTGAGTGTGTCTGTGAGTGTGTGTGTGTGTGTGTGTGTGTGTAGGCATGGTAGAGTGTATATTCAGGTGAGGGTGCATGTGCAGGCCACAAGAGAACAGCAGGAGTCTTACTCTATTGTCCTCCATACTATTTTTTGGATGGGATCTTTCACTGAACCCGAAGTTTGACATTTCAACTATGATGGCTGGCTGACCAACAAGCTTCTGAGATTGGCCTCTCTCTGCTCCTCTTTAGTGTTGGGGTAACAAGCATGGGCATTCATGCTGAGCTTTTATGTAGGTGCTGGGAATTTAAACTCAGGTTCACTTGCTTTCACAGTAAGCACACTTACCCAGTGATCCATCTTCCCAGCTCCCAAGTACTATTCCTTTCAGAAGCATTGACTCCCATATTCTGGCCCTTTAGTTCTTCATTACTCTGTTCTTACACTGCTTTAAACTTCTTCAAAAGTGACTGAACCAGAATGTCATTGTTTACTACCTTATTACACAGCTGTGTTTTGGCTGCTAACATGGCCCATACATCATGGACATGGGGCAGAGCCCTTTTTGGCTTTCCCTTTCTTACTGTATCCCACTGTAAAGTGGCACGTTTCACTGAACTTGTTCCTGCAGGAACCTGTTTTAGGATTGACAGAATGTTTCTGATCTGGGTCACATGATCATGTGACTGACGGCATTGGGGACTAAGAGACAGCCAGCTTGAAACCCTTGAGTTAGCATCATCTCATCCTCTGATGTGTGCCTGCAAGAACAAGAAGAGTTGTAGGCAGTTCAACTCTTAGGTGCACTAACAGGTAGAATTTGTTGGAGAGCTTGTACAAACAACTCTCAGATACCTGCCTTTTGTCTGCTAGTCTTGGCGTGCTAGTTATCATTTTAGGTTGTCATTACCCTTTCCAGGCTGCATGATGTTGCTCACTTCCTTTTGATATATCTAGTTTCAGTTTGGAAAAGATATGGCCACTTAATGTTAGTGTGAGAAAAGATCATTAGAGAAATAGATCTTCTGGGATTCAGAAGTCAGGTGTGGGGGTGTTTTGTGCTCTGGAGTGCCTTTTGGGATTTAGTAGTTTAATAATCTGCTACATCTCTTCATGACCATGAATAGATTTGTATATCTCCCATTTCTGGGTGCCATGTGTCCCTTCTGTCCTACTTGTCTGTGTAGAGAAAATTGTATCACCTTCTAGAGACCTATCCCATTTCACAACCATTGGAGGTGCCAATGTGGGATGCAGAGAACCTCCCATGTTGTTTTTACCCTTAGCTCTGAAATCCCATTGAGGTTGGAGTAGCCACAAGCTGCTGCACCTCCAGCAGCTGTTTGTTCACAGCCAGCTGGGAAGGTGGCATGTCCTTTGAAGAACTAACCAAGTAGCAGGTGGTAAAACAGGGTGTGGCAGAGGCAACAGGCAGGACTTATGATTCTAGGGGACCTTTTGTACTCGAGGTTATAAAGTATTCTGGGTTGGCCATAGCATGCAAATTAGTGGCATCCCTATCTAAGAATTCATAGATATGGAGAGCATATACCTCAGAGGAATTGAAACTGTATGAATGTGAGGGGACAAAAAAAGGGTGTTATTGCCGAGGAGCTAATGAAGGAACAAAGATGAAATTTTGTGTATTTATAACAACCTCAAAATTTTTCCTGATACTCTAAAGTGAGAATAGGCAGACAAGCAAGGTGGGAAGGGGCTTTATTTAGCACTTTGAGAAAGCTGACAGCATACTGTGTCTTAGCCTGTGCACTTTAGTGCCACGATGTCCTATAAGGCATCTGTTGTCTATGTACATATTCTCTGTCTATACTCCATAGTGTGGTAGCCACCAGTACCTGTTGGTCACTCCCCCATTTTGAAATTAGTTCTCTCAGAATTTTGCACAGTGTACCTTTGATCAAAGACACCCTCCCTAACTCTTCTCTGATATGCCCAGCTGCCTACCCACTCAACATTGTATCCCTAAAAGAAAAGATCAAGTACAGTTTGTGCTGCCTATGTACTCTTGGATGTATACTCTTTCACTCTTTCACTGGAGCATGAGCAACTTACCAGGGGCCATACTGTCCTTCCAAGACTGTATGTCCCCTCCAAGAAAATATCAGTTGCCAGTAGTTCCCTAATTAGGGGTGAAAATTCATGTTCATAGAATCCTTTCTATGCTGGGATTTTGTCTGGCTTCAGATTATACAGGTCTTGTGCAGGCTGTGAATTCTTATGTGCAATTTTCCTGCTGTGTATGGAAGACAACATTTCTTTGTAATCATCCTCAACCTCTGAATATCATGATATTTCTGCTCCTTCTTCTAAAAGATCCCTGGCCCAGAGAGGGAGAGCACGATGTGGATGTCCAATGTGGGCTATGTGTTCTATAGTCACTCATTTTCTGCACTTTGACCACTTGTGTTAATCACCATCTGGTTAAAAAAAAAGAAATTTCTTTGATGAAATTTGAGAAATTTGCTAATTTACAAATATAAAAAATAAGTCATTCTGATTTAGTTTAATATTATGCCTATTTAACACAGTAATAGCAGTAGTTTCTCTCCTAGTGACTATGACCTGTCTTGCCACAGTTACTTGGTCCTCATAACAGTACAAGGTATGAATTTCATCTTGTAATGTGAGCCTTAAATCTAATTAGAAAAATGGTTCGTTACACCCATAAGATTCATATCACTATTATACCACTGGGCATGTCTTGCCAGGTTGATTGTTACTGTAGCTTTCAAGGTCTACATCTAGGTAAGATGGATGAATACTTTTCTCCTCTGGTGGCATGCATAGAACCTTCCAACATCATGAACCCCAGTCATTAGGGATAAAGATTCCAGATGAGTATTAGCTTGTTCTCTCTGTGTTCTGTGACTCACACATGTGGTTTCTTCACAAATGGGATCTTACGGTCAACTTCTGGAGGGTAACCAAAACTGAAAACAATACCTTATAATGTTTGGGGGGGGGTCTATAGGATCTCACTGGCCCAAACCTCCAAAATAGATACTTCATTTCTGGCACTGGGTTTTGGGTTGTTGTTTGTTTACCTGAGGTATCTAGCAGGAACATTATTGCTACATTTTAGTTTAACTCTATTTAACCTCCTCTTATATGTGCTCATGTCTATATTTTGGGAAGCTTCTATGGTAGTAGGTACCCATATTTTAAAAATTATCTTTAGTGTTATTTATGTTCCTTTTTTTATCCCACCATTGCATCCCTTATCCCATGTGTTAGTTACTGTTCTGTTGCTGTGAAGAGATGCCATGACCAAGACAATTCTTATAAGTAAAACCTTCATCTGGGGGCTTGCTTATAGTTTTAGAGGGTTTTAGTACATGATTATTGTGGCATGAAGCAGAAAAGTCATCCTGATTTCTGATTTTCAGGCTGCAGACAGAGAGAGAGCACACCTCATTCAAAAAGGCTACACCTCCTAATTCTTCTCAAACAGTTTCACTAACTGGAAAACATATATGACTATGTGGACCATTTTCATTCTAACTACCACACCCAATTTAACCATTTCTGTTCCATAAATCCTATTTATCTTTTATACTACCATATTCTTGATGTTCTCACAAGGGTCTGATGAAGATACCCCATTTAAGACTGTTTCTAAGTCTTTCACTCCCTTCACATTGTCCAGTTGTGAGTCTCTTAATTACCATCTACTGAAAGAAGCTGCTTCTGTGATGAGGTTTGATCTTTGGGTACAATAATATGTCATTAGGAGTTGATTGCTGTGCTTCTTTAAAAGAATAATTGTAGGAGGTTTTTGAACTAGAGGCAGTAGATGATTCCAAGTCTTCTAGATACAATGGGGCTGATATATGTATGGACTCACAGAGATGGTGGCAACATACACAAAACCTTTCATAGGTTCAAACTAGACAAAGCCATAGCACTGAGAAGGGGAAGTAGACACAAAAAGATGTTTGCAATTAATAGCTTCTGAGAATGAGAAAATCAATTTTCTCCTTTAGAATGTCATTGGGTATACCAAACATACTCCAGAGCAGGCCCCAAGCTAAGTGTAGCTGGCTAACACAAAATGAATTTTGCAGATTTTTTTTAAATGTGGGACTTTTTGGTTGTTTGTTTAATTTGGACATTTCTGTCTTACTGGGTTTTTGTTTTGATTTTGAGAAGGGGGAGGGAAAGGCAGAAAGACCATGGAATTGGGGGATTGTGGAGAGGTAGGGAGGATCTGAGAGAAATTGTAGGAGAAACTGTGATTTTAAAATGTCTTGTATATGAAAAGAAAATTTAAAAAAGAAATCCCTCCTATAACCCTTACTAATTTCTGACATCTATGACTATTCCAAATTGAATATACATATCCGAAGATTCATTATGAGCACTAGATATGTAGTTAGTGTGTATGACACGTTAATATTTTGTTCTAATTTTATTATTTAAACTTACCTAGTCACGTGTGGTGGTAGCTGTCCTTAGGGGTGGTATAGCTCTAGTGTCTCAGGTGAAAAACAATCTACCACAGTGGTTCAAAGACCAAACATCTACAGTTAGGAAGTCCCCATCATAGATTCTAGTTTGATTCTTACTAACTCCGAAACTTTGAACAAGTCACCCAATCTCATTGAAACGATTTTCCCCTGTAAAAAAAAATGGATATCATAACATTGCCTATGTTAGAGTACTGTTGGAAAGATTTAATCTGAAGAGTCACATAATTAACAAAAGGCCTGGCATAAATGCAGCTCTCAGTAAATGTTTGCTATTATAAATTGTGATGTTAAAATCTTAAATCTCATCTTATTTTACATACTTCTGTAGTAAGTGGACATTTCAGCCCATTTTCTTGGAGCCACAGGTATGAGGATAGTGACATTGGCCCTCACTGACTTCTATAACAAAGAATTTTTCCCCATTTTTTGTAATCTTATTGTGTTCTGAATTCTGAAAAAAATGTGATTTTGAAATTAAAGAAAAGATGAAATTTCAATGTCAGAATATTACCATGGGGAAAAAATATGTGCTTTACTTTCCCCATTTTCTTGTTATTGAACAGACTGTGTTCTTGAAACAAAAGCTCATGTATTTTATAAGCAGGCTAAGAATTTGCTACCAAAGATGACTTTGATTTCCCAAGTGTAAAGACTGTGGGAGTCTTAAGGTTATTTAGATCTTGGGGATGAACAAGAAAGTAAGGGTTGAGGCTTAATAATGATGTTCATGTGTCAAGTTGACAAGGGGTCAATTGTACTGGCTGGTTTAGTGTCAACTTGACACAAGCTGGAGTTATCACAGAGAAAGAACCTCAGTTGAGGAAATGCCTCCATGAGATCCAGCTGTAAGGCATTTTCTCAACTAGTGATCAAGTGGGGAAGAGTCCAGCCCATTGTGGGTGGTGCCATCCCTGGGCTGGTAGACCTGGGTTCTATAAGAAAGCAGGCTCAGCAAGCCAGGGGAAGCAAGCCAGTAAGTGACATCCCTCCTTGGCCTCTGCATCAGCTCCTGCTTCCTGACCTGCTTGAGTTCCAGTCCTGACTTCCTTTGGTGATGAACAGCGATATATAAGCTGAACAAACCCGTTCCTCCCCAATTTGCTTCCTGGTCATGATATTTTTGTGCAGGAATAGAAACCCTGACTAGGACAGCAATCATTCTGCAAATAAATACTAAGTGCTGGATTCATAGTCCAAATCTGGTTTCATTTATTGACTCTTTACTGGGAGACTGGTGATGGTTATATCCACGGACTCTGTAAGCCTTACTTACTAACTCTATGACCTTGAGCACATTGCATAGCATCTTTAAGTCTCTATTTCTTTATCAACTGGGCATATATTCCATACAGTTATTGTAAAAATTAAGTGGATAAGTATCTGCAAGGTACTTAGGGAAGAACTTAGAACTGGTATTCAGTTGATACATGTTGGATTTATAAAGATTTTGTACCATATTAGGTGCCAGAAAAACAATAAGTGCTCTCGTTGCCCTCATTAAGCTAATTCTAAGAAAAAGAAACATAAACATGAAAATACAGTGAAGTGTTACAGACAATAAAGATGGAAGCGTGTGAAAATATTGGGGAAGCACTAAGAAAGATCAAGTTCATTGGTTGGAAGGTAGTTTGGTATTTCCAGGAAAGCAGATAAAAACGTGATGCACTGTTGCATTGCAAGGGAATGTTTTCAAATATAAATAAGGGTTGAGTTTAAAGGATGAAAATAGTAAGTGATGAATTGGTTTGTCTACTATGAGAGGATGTAGGTGGGAGATGAGGTTGGAGAGGTCAGCAAGACGCAGTACTTGAAAGAGCTCATAAATTAGTTTGAAGGCATTCTACTTTACTCCGAGTACTGTGAAACCACCAACGAATTTGTTCTTGTTGCTTTTTGTTGTTTTGCGACAGGGTCTCAGGCAGACTTCAAGTTTTCTGTGTAGCTAAGGATTATTTTGAACTCTTTATCTTCCTGCTTTCACCTCCTACATCCTGGGATTACAAATTTCTGTCACTTGCTGTGCCTGGCTTGCTGAAGGATTTTGAGTAGAGTAGGCATTTTAGGAGGATGAGTCTAGAGATGACATAAGGCAAGGCTGAAGTCAGGACAAATGCACATCTTGAAATTAATAGATCCTAAACTCAGTCTCTCTTGACTTCTTTTCATCTGCTAGGGGTTGATTCAGAACCTAAATATGCAAATCTACCCATATTAATCTCCCTGCATCAGAAGCTTCTAAAAGGTTCCAGTTCAACTTTGTGTGACACTTAAGCTCTTTTCATGGATATAATAATATACAGTCCTTACTACAATCCCTTTGGCATTCTGCCTAAAAGGTTTTCCTTTCACCTTCTTTCTCATTGTCTTTGTCTCAGCTTTTGTGCTGGCTCCTCAGAGAGGCTTTTTCTCATAGTCCCAATGAGGAAACCCTACTTTTGGTCAGTGTCTCATCACCATCTTATTGTATCTCTATCATTTAATAGTATTTGAAATGTCGTATAATGGACCAAGGTGTTCTTTACTATATCTTTTTACCAACACCAGATGGGAAGCTCCATGAGACTGTTGGCATTATTTGCTTTGCCCTTGTGTGTGCAATATCCAGCTCAGTATCTAGTAGGTTCTTAATGGATATTCATTGAATGAGTAAGTCAGAATATAGATGAGGTATGGGGAAATCCAGGAGAACCAAATGTGGCTTCTGAAGAGGTGAATGGAACAAGGAATGCCTGCAGAGAAACTTGGGAGAACAAGCAGAGTAGGAGGTAGAGAAGGAAGGATGCTGCAGAAGGCAATCCCAGTTCCTTCTCCAAAAGTAACCAGTGCTAACAGATGGGTGGTTTTCCTTCCAAATCATGTTCTATATATTTGCATACACTGACAAATGTTTATATTGCATGCATATGTACTTGTGGTTTTTAATATAAATGAGATCCCAGTACATGCATTATTCTGTTACTTGCTTTCAAAAACAGCTTTATTGAGATATAATTCATATAACATACAATTCATACACTTAAAGTTTATAGTTCAATTGTTTTAATATATTCATGAATATGAGCAAATATAGTCATGGTAAGTTTGAAGAACTTTTTTATCAGCTCAGAAAGAAACCCTGTACACTTTAGCTATCACCCCTAAAGATCTCTTCTCAGCCTTACTGTATTAATCTACTTTCTGTTTTTATTGTTAATCTTTTCTGGGTTTTTTTTTTGTGGTTCTTTTAAAACAGAGGTCTTACTAAGTAGTCCAGGATGATCTAAAACTCTCTAAGTATCCCAGGCTGGTTTCAAACTCTTGATCCTCTTGCTTAAATCTAAGTACAAGAATTCTAGTGTGCCACTGTGTGTTGTTTTCTGACTGTCTTATTTCACTTTGTGCTATATTTTCAAAATCCATGTTGTAGCATGTGCCAGACTTCATTGGTTTTTTGTTGAGTAATCCCCCTCTCTCTGTCTCTCTGTCTCTGTCTCTCTCTGTCTCTCTCTCACACACACATACACACATCATATTACAAAGTTCAGCTTCTCATTCTTCAGTTGGTGATCATTTTCACGTTTGTACTGCTATGAAATAGTATTGGTATATTAATGTTAAGCTTTTGGAAATTGCATGTTTTCTTATTTATTGAACATTTCCTTAGCAATGAAATTGTTGGGTTATATAGCTCTATATTAAATTATATGAAGAATTGATAGATTGTTTTTCAAAGTACCAGAACCATTATATACTAATTTATAAAAGTTCTAAATTCTTTACATTCCCAACATTTGTTACTGTCTTTGGGTGTATGTATGCATGTGTGTACTGTGTGTGTGTGTGTGTGTGTGTGTGTGTGTGTGTGTGTGTGTGTAGGCCAGAGGACAACCTGAGATGTCATTACTTAGATGCCATTAACCTTGTTTACTAAGACAGGGTCTTTTCCTAGGACCTAGGTCTCACTGATTAGTCTAGACTAACTGGACAGTGAGCCTCAGAGAGACAGACACCTATCTGCCTCCACAGAGTTGGTATTATAAAGGTGTTGCACCATGCCTTGCTGTAGGCTCAGATTTAGGTTCTCATGCTTGTGTGGTAGTACTTCACTGACTGAGCCTTATCCATTACTTATTTACTGTAGCCACCCTAGGGAATGTAATCACTTGCTTTTTTTGTTTAATGCATCTGGATTTCTTTTCATTTCTTCCATGTTTAACTACCATGCAGTGTTCCAGACTGACTATACTTTTCAAGATCTATCTTCCTTTATTTATCCCCTAAATTTATTCATATTTATTTAAGATTTGCATATTTAAATGTTGGGCACTGTGTGCAGACTGGAATTAAAGAGGTCAGAGAGGAGACTCCTGCAGTAAGTAAAAGAGATGATGGTGGTGACTAAGGGGATAGTTCTGTGTCTTCCATCCAGACTCAGCATTGGGGGTGGATGCTTGAATTTCTCCAGATCCAGAAGTTGTGTAGCAAGTAAGGCAGAGGAATAAAATGCAGTCATTGCAGGTAGTGATAAAAAAGTATCACTTGTCTTGAATCACCACGCTGGTGACAGTCAATGTTGGCATGTGATGGTGGCAAGGAGCTGGAGTGCATCGTTGAACATAGTAGCTGCTACCCGAGTAGGTTTTATATAAAAATGGAAAGATGGCTTTCAGTTCTGTTCAACTACCCATTTCTTCTCTTGAGTTTTTCTAGAAATTGTATTAATCACTGCTCTGCTTATAAACAGATGATTCATAATATTATATAATCTTGTACTGTGACTCAAGGGGCTAATGTGATCATCTGCTTTTACCCTGGACACTGGAATGTGTAGGAATATATTTTTACGTATTAAGCAGGCCTCAGACTTCTTCAAATTTTGCTTTATTCTTTATGGTGTCAAAGGCCTATATTAAAGCATTCTTGGTTCTTTTGACATACAGTTGGTTGGCCAGGACAAATTCTATGCATCTTCTATGAAACATAACTCAAGTTTTTATTATAGCAATTTTGTAAGCTTTATAGATTTCGTTTGTCTCTCTTAAGTCTGTGGTTATATTATAGTAGAAGCCAAGAAATCTAATCTACAGTGAATCTATTGGTGCTTCTCTGCCTTAATTTCAGATAGCTTATTTTGAACAAGCTAATTCTCCTGTCAGCTACAACATTTATTCTTAAGAACCATGTAATCAAGTTACAAACAAAATAGAACAAAACAAAAAAGACCTCATAATATTTTAAGTATCTTTACAATTTTTTAATTAAAAATAGATTGTTTTTCATACAGTATATTCTGGTTATGTTTTTTTCTTCCCCTAACTTCTCTGAAATCCTCATCCACTCAATCCAAGTCTTTTCTTTCTCTTGTTAGCAGACAAAGGGATACCTAAAGATAAATAACAATAACAACATAGAAAACAGAATAGCATGATACAAACAAACAGAAAAGAAGAGCCAAAGAAAAAGTACGGGAAACACACACATAGATACAGACATGTACACACACACACACACACACACACACACACACACAGAGGAATCTCACAAAAACACAAATCCAGAAACCAGTAAAATACTTGCAACATTAAAAAAAATAAATCCTAAGCAAAGTATTATTAAACAAAAAAGCCGACAACAAAAACCCAAAAACAAACAAAAACACCTCCAAAATACTACTAGGTTTGTTTTGTGTTGCCCATCTGTTGTTGGGTATGGGGCCTGTCCATAAGTATGGTTTATATACTCAGTGAGACTCCAATGAGAAAGCTAAGTTTTCCTTGGTTGTGCTTCTCAATTGAAGATAACGTCTGGTCTACTTGCCCTCTCAGTGCTGGGACCCCATTCCACTTAGACTGGTGCAGGCACTGTGCATGCTGCCATAGTCTCTGTGAGTTCACATGTGCATTGGTCCTGGTGTGTTTAGAAGACCTTGTTTCTTTCCTTGGTGTCCTCCATCTTCACTGACTCTTACAATCTTTCCACCTACTTTTCTGCAGAGTTTCTTGAGCCATGAAGGGAGGGGTTTTATTAAGAAATACTATCTTGAAAAAAAAATCTATTTTGGACTGAGTATTCCCAGGTCTTTGATTTCACACACTGTGTACTTGTGGGCTTTGTATTTGCTTTTATCTACTGTAGGAAGAAGCTTCTCTGTTGGGTCTCATGTGTAGCTGTCCAGGAGCACACACAGTCCATAGGCTTCAAGTTGGAGATATCTGGTTGATGCTGAGACACTCTTAGACTTCATGTTTATAGATTAATCTATTTTTTTTACTGTGTCTTTGTAGAACACACATAAATGTCCTAACAATCAACACCCTATGACCTCCAACTTGCCATCATGTGCCTGTTCCCTGTGAGTGTATTCATTTACTATTGCTGCTATGACATATGACTATGAAGGTAGTTAAGATAGTTTTTAAAAACAGCACAGATACATTCTCATAGAGATATAAAGGCGAGTAACCCTAAATCAGCTATTTGCTTGCTCCTAGATACTGCTTGCATCGTTTATCACATGGATCCTTCCTTTATCTTCAAAGCCAGAAATACTGCATCTTCATAGCTTCCTTTCTGACTCTCAGATTCCTAAGTCATGTTGTTGGATAGCACTTGGAACTGCCTGCCACTCTTTGATAATGAATCTATAATTAGTTTAGGCTCTTTCAGTTTAAAGACACCTTTAAAGATTCATTGTTTCATATGAGACAATATAACCCCAAGGATTAAAGAAAGGCCATTTTTTGGAAGCCATTGTTCAGCCTGCTAAAGTAGTCTTCTTTGGTGACATCTCATTTTCCTTGATGACCAGTGCTACACAGAGTATGCCTATTGATATTCTAAGATTTTATATAAAGGGAAGAGTCTTATTAACTGCTTCCATCCTGTCAAGAGCTATCAAGATTTGGTTGTTCTGACTCTTTAAAATATGGTGATTCTGTGAACATAGTGACAAAATTATCTCCTAGGCTAGACATATTAACAGCTAATTCAGTGTCCCATCAGTATTTTCCCAGTGCAATGCAGTTATTTCAGGGCCAGGTTCTTCTAGAATTTCTTCTCAAATGTACATACACATAGGAACACATGCACAGCCACCCACTGCTGGAAGACTGCTTTATTAACCAAAGCAAAATGTCCTGAGCCGTTTCGTGCTTAAGAAATGGTGACACTTGAAAGTATGAGTCACTCATTGGAGACTCAGCAGCAGAAACCAGTACAAAATTAGCCTTCCATCCCTAGTCTAAATAACATGGCATAGACTCATTTTTCTTCCAGCTAAGTGCAAACAGAGACCCAGGAAGTAATGTAAGAGAAGATGAAAAGAGAACTTTGAAACCTGTAAAAGGGAAGGCAGAATGATTAGAACCTTCAAGATTGGACATTCCCCATTGTCGCAGAAATCCTTATTAGTCCTAACCTAAAGATGAAGGGCACTCAAACCCAGCATTTCTCATCTTCCAGCCTAGCAACAGAATGGTGGATTAGCTAGATTCTTTCTTCCCCTGGCTTAGATTGTAGTCCTGGCTACAATGCCAGGTGATCATGGCAGCTCCAACAAAGAGGGTCTAGCAGGGATCTCCACTGACAGTCTGCCAAGATAACAGACTCTCCATTTTCATCACCCTGGAGATTTCTCTTGCATGGCCTTAAAATACATTACAAACAAGTAAGCCATAAAGAAAATATACCACCTCAAATAGCCTGGCTCCGAACTCTGCTTTATCACCATGCTCTTGGGGTCTGATCTTCCCCTCATACATATCAGAAGTGCAGGCAGCACAGGCAAGGAGAATCTCACTAGTGCAAGTAAAATTAAAGATTATTTGTTCCCAGAGACCACAGACCTTTTCCCTCAAGCCACTATCTACATACACATCTAGAGGCCTAAAAAGCTCTACTTCATCAGACAGCACCAGCAGGGAACAGTTGACCCCACAGAATATTAATCAAGCAGACCAAAAAGAACATGACGGAGCCTCTGAAACACAAATTGACACCTAACCACAGCCGATAAAAGCAAGCTTGGACCTGTGTAGTAAACCTAGGCAAAGTAGCCACCTCCTACACGGAAGTTTATTTAATTAGGAATCAAAATCTCCTAATAGTCAACATATTCAGAAGTTAATAAAATCACTTAAGATAATCAACTGACCCTGAACCAAGATGGGCCAGCTAGTAGAGGTATTGAATGAGGGCTTTAAAGTAGCAATTTAAAATATGTTATTAAGCACAATTATGAAGCATATTGAAACAAATGAACAAATGGAAACACTTAGCAAAGAAAAATAAGTTGTTAGAATTAAATGTTTGGGTACATAGAAAAGGACGCTCTAGGTACTGTTTATTACCCATCTTTCTTTTAAAGAGTTTTAAACATCTTTCACTTGTACGTCTCTGCATCTGTAGGTGCACTTATCCATGTGTGTCCTTGGAGCCATGAAGCTGGAGTTACAGGTAGTTCTCAAGTAGCTAAACTGGGTGCATAACTAATCTCGATAACCTACCTATGGGCATACAGTTTTTCCAGCACCACTTGTTGAAGATGCTGTCTTTTCTCCAGTGGATGCTTTTGGCATCTTTGTCAAATATTAGATGGCTATACTTACATCCACTCATGTTTGAATCTTATACTTATTTCATTGACCTACCTGGCTGCTGTTTTGTGACAGTGCTATGCTGTTTTTATTCCCATAGGTCTGTAATATAGACAAAAGCTAGTATGATAACCTCTAGCATTTTTTAAAAATCAGATTCCTGTGGCTATCTTAGATCTTTTGTGCTTGCATGTGAACTTTAGGATTTTCTACTCCTCTTTCTGTGAAGAATATCACAAAATTTGGGTTTAGTTGGTACTACATTGAATCTTGCAAATGGCTTTGGGTAGACTTTTTATAAAATTAATTTTCACAATAGTACTTTTAACAAGTCCATGAGCATGGGTATCTTTTCACCTTGTAGTATCTTCTTCAATCTCTTCAGAGATGTAAAATTTTTCCTTGTGAAACTCTTTCACCTTGGTTTGGTCTATTCCAAGATATTTTTGAGACAATTGCAAATGCTTGTTATTGGTATATTGGAAGACTATTGATTTTTGTAAGGTGATTTGGTATCTTGATACATTATACTGAGTTTGTTTATTATTTCTGAAAGTTTTATGATAGGCCTTTTGGGATATCTATAGAATCATGTAATCTACAAATAGGATGATTCAACCTCTGTCCCTATTTGTTATATCCCTTTAATTTTCTTCTCTCGCATTATTGCTCCAACTTGTAATTTGATCACAGTATTGAAAAACAGTGACATCCATGTCTCATTTCTGATCCCAGTGGGATTGCTCCAAGCTTTTCCTCATTTATGATGTAATATTGGATGTGAGTTTTCATATGTATTCTTTATTATGTTAAGGTGTATCTCTTTAGGACTTTTATCATGATGGCATGTTGGATTTTGTAAGAGGCTTGTTCCACATCTATTGAAATGACCACATAATTTTGCTCTTGAAGTTTATTTATATAAGGTGTTACATTTTTGACTTTATGCATATTGAACAATCCCTGTAACTTGATCATGGTGAATGATCCATGCAAATTTGATCACCCAACTTCTTGACACTGGTGTGAGTGAAGGCATTAAGTAGAAAAGGGAGAGATGAGGCTGATCCGCCTGTAACATCTTGTCTTAGTCAGGGTTTCTATTCCTACACAAAATATCATGACCAAGAAGCAAGTTGAGGAGGAAAGGGTTTATTCAGCTTACACTTCCGTATTGCTATTCATCACCAAAGGAAGTCAGGACTGGAACTCAAACAGGTCAGGAAGCAGGAGCTGATGCAGAGGCCATAGAGGGATATTACTTACTGCTTCCCCTGGCTTGCTCAGCCTGATTTCTTATAGAACCCAGGTCTACCAACCCAGGGATGGCACCACCCACAATGGGCTGGGCCCTTCCCCCTTGATCACTAGTTGAGAAAATGCCTTACAGCTGGATCTCGTGGAGGCATTTCCTCAACTGAGGCTCCTTTCTCTGTGATAACTCCAGCTTGTGTCAAGTTGTTACAAAACCATCGAGTACACATCTGTTACACTATTGATCATCAGGCTTGATTTGGTTGATATGGTTGCATAGCCAGGTGTCTACCCTCCCTCACCCCTCCATGAGTATCCCTTCCAAAGCTCTGTACTTGTTTGAAAAGTCTGAAAGGGCAACACTAGAAGGACAGGAGGGAAGGAAAGATGTAATCAGGATGTAAATTAGATTAATTAATTAACTAATACAAAGTAATTTAAAATTAAAATAAATAAACTTTTTCTTTCTGGCTTAAGAGATAAATAGATATAGATTAGATAGATAGATAGATAGATAGATAGATAGATGATAGATAGATAGGTAAATAGATAGATAGATAGATAGATAGATGATAGATAGATAGATAGATAGATAGATAGATAGATAGATAGATAGAAAAGGATGAACTTCCCCAAATAAAAGAAGGACTAGTAGTCCCTGGTCAAGGGTCATTGAGTAGCTGAGCTCCCTGCTAGAACTTTCAAATAAGCTCTCAATAGAGAAAAGGCTGTCTTTAAAACAAATAGTACAGAAGCAGATGGCACTAGATGCAAATGCAAAACAAGTCATCTTTGATCACTCAGTTTATTCTAACTTAACTTAGAATGGATCACAGACATGACTGTACAACATTAAACTGTAAAACTTCTTGAAAAAGCCATAGGTGAAAACTTTATGCTTGCTTAGCAAATAGTTTTTACGTTTAACATCATGTTTCATAAAGGAAAAAAAAAATTAGATTCTATCGAAAATTTAAAAAGAATCACCATATCAGAAGTTCTGTTATATAAGTATAGGTAGATATCAGGAAACTAGAAAGAGGCCAATGAAAAGGAACAAAACAACTTTAAGGAAGGGGGCAGAAGGTTATAGACACTTGTGTTAAAGTGGAAAGGGAATACTGGAACCAGAGGGTTCAAGCAGAATGGAAAGGCAAGGAGATGGGGGAGAGGAATGAATGAGAGAGCCAACTAATGCTAAGGGGTTATGAAAATACCACAATAAAATTGATTCCTTTCCATGCTTGTAAAATGTTATATATAGTAAAGAGACAAACAACAGACAGGCAAACATATTTTCAAATCACATTTCCAGCAAAGGACTTAAGAACTCTAAAAATTCTATACAATTGAGAACAGATCAAATGTATGAACAGCTATTTTTTCATATGCAGACATGCATACACAGACAGGAAATAACACATGAAGAGATTGCCAGTGTCATTAGCTATCATGAAAACGCAACGAAAAACAAGGAAGACATCCTTATGTGCAAATCAAAATGTCTAAAAATATTCTGGGTGTGATAGCTCATGCCTCAGGTGGCTAAGGGGCAGGAGGATCCAAGTAAGTTTGAAAGAATCCAGGGCTATGCAGATAAAGAGGAAGACCTTATCTCAGATATATACATATATGTATATGTATATGAAAGGTAAGATAATAGAGTGGTAATACCAAATTACCAAGTGCTGTCAAGGGTTCAAAGCAACTGGATAAATTATGCATTGTTACTTTGCTTCAACATATTAATGATTAAAACAAACTAATATAATAATATGTGCATGCCATGGAATGCTACTCAGAAATGAGAAGGAATGGGGTATAGGTTCACCTAATGGCTTTCCTGAATCTCTTGGGATTTTTGCTGTGTGAAAGAAGAGCCAACCTTAAAATGTATTTTGTGGGCTCTCAGAGATTGAACCACTAACAAAAGAACATACACAGGCTGGACCTAGACCTGCTGGTACATATTTAGCAGATGTGCAACTTGGTTTTCATGTGAGTCCCAAACAACTGGAAGAGAGGCTGTTCCAAAAGTTGTTGCCTGTATGTGAGATATGCTCTTCTAGCTGGACTGCCTTGTCTGGCCTCAGTGGGAGAGGAAGTACCTAGCCTCAATGAGACTTAATGTACCAGGGTGGGGGATATCCAGGGTCCCTCCACCTGCTCAAAGAAGAAGGGGAGGGGTCATGGTGGAAGGGTGTTGGTGTGTCTGGGAGTGGAGCAGTGATTAGAATGTGAAGTGAATTAAGATTTATATATATATAAATTATTTACATAAAATTTGTGAATGATTTAGAGTTGGGGAGCAGGTTATCTGGCACAAACAGTGAATGGGGTAGATAGGAAGTTGGATAAGATTACAAAGGGTAGCCAGAAGGATGTGGATGTATGTGGTTGCTGAGTTCTGCATTGTGTTAGCAAATACAGGAAATTTCATGTAGCTGAGAATGTTACACAGTGCTAAATATAGACACATAAACAAAAATGATTAAAAGAAGTAAAAAGATG
This sequence comes from Micromys minutus, assembly GCF_963924665.1. Taxonomy (NCBI): domain Eukaryota; kingdom Metazoa; phylum Chordata; class Mammalia; order Rodentia; family Muridae; genus Micromys; species Micromys minutus. The sequence continues at coordinate 90,630,400 of NC_137970.1, forward strand.
AATGGGTTGTAGCGATGTCCTAGTTCTAGCATTATAGTATAGTTTTATAAGATGTTTCACTTGGGGAAACTAAAGAAAGAGCACATAGGTATACCACTGCCACATTAATTGCTTATGACCTAAAGTTATTCCTAAGGGTTTTTTTTAAGTAATTTAGCTTAAAATAAACATAAAGATGAAAATTTAGGTCTTTAATGGTTTACTAATAAATACTGAATGGATCTGGCTCACTGGACAGACCTGAAATTAAATTGACCATCTGGCTACCAGACTGGCTAGTTGCAACAACCTGAGACTCCCCAAGCCTGGATATCACCTTAGCAGGTATCTGGTGGTATACAGATACTTGGTTCACTTTCTGGAAATTCTTGGCAAATTTGACTTATAATACCTTTGGTGGGAAAACCAAATATTTTCTATATAAATCTCTATACTTAAGGGTAGACTTGGAGGGAAAAACAGGATATTGTAATTCTTTTTTTTTTCTCAGCCCTTCTTTGCTTGTTTATTGTTCACGAGTTTGCAATATTTGGGCTTTCATGGGCTTGTTCAACCTAACCCTGGTTACTCAGTCAGCTGCCTCTTACCCCTAGAGAAACTAGGAGCTGAACAGATTCTGTGGGCGGTGGCTACAGCCCCCACATGCCATTTCTGGGCTAAGGCCTCAGAAAGCATACTCTCTACCTGCTTCAGTTGAGCACTGTACCTCTGAGGAGCTTAAAGAGTTTTTGGAAGGTTTTCTTCAAAGCCTTTTTGATAGCCAATACTCAGAGAGGACACATCTTGAATTTGCCACTATTTTTAGAAGATAAACTTTGACTTTTCAGTGCACAAAATGATGAGGAATGTACATTTCCACAAGTTTAAAAAAGGCATTTAGACACCGTGACTGTTGGCATATATTTCTACGAGCTTTAATACATAGCTGCATGTGGTTATCATCACAGATTACAGACAAGTACCCTCATCTCCAAAACTTCCTCCCTCCCCGCCTCCAACTCTTGGCAGCTGCCAATGCACTATCTCTTTTATGGTCTTTGTGAGCTGGTCATATAAATGGCTTCACACAGCAGGTGACTTTGAAACAGGCTTCCTTCATTCAGCATTTCCTGCACAAATCATCATACCATTCCATCTGTGAATGGTTTATTGCAGCACAGTTACTACTTAAAAATTGCTCTTTAGTTTGTCCTGTGATAGATTCTTGTAAGCAGGGCTTTTGACGATGTAACAACAGTATAATTTAGTTGCAGGAAATCATATTTGGTCAAATGACTATTACTTCAATTTATAAAGCCATGTCCTAATTTCATCTGAGACATGAGGGCTGTAATGAATGGTCTATGGCTTGTGCAGAGGCAGAGGGCCAGGTTGATGCCCATGGTATTTATTGCCACAGGAAACCATGCTGAGGTCAGTGGCTTGTCCACGTTTTGTGCTGTCACCAGAAACCACATGTAAGTCCATGATCCATGCTCCTCCTAACTAGAAAGAACAGGGAATCTATTTCTCCATGGTATTGATGACTGCAAACTCACAGTTGAGAAAGAGGGACATAGAAGATCTCTGTGACAGCCCTGACTCCCACCCCCGATAAGTAACAGCCTAGACGGAAAGCTATTAAAGAGAACTTTAAAATTGTGATAAGGATGCTGAAGTATAGCTCCCCAGAGCTGATGGCTTCTGGCGCGGGTGCAGGCAGGGACGGACTCAGTTTTCCTTAAGAAGCTGGCTACCAGGAGTTTGACCACGCTCCAGTGAGTATATCGGCAACACAAATTGGACTTTTTTTCTTTTTTTCTTTTTTGGTTGGGGATAAGTCTCAAGAGTGGAGGGTAGATCTGGAAGTACTGGACATTAAGGGTACTTGGGGTTCATGATGTAAAATTTGCAAATAAAAATATTATGAAAAAAAAGAAATGTCTAAAAAATGTTACTGCATCACAAAATCTGCCCACCTTAAATTCTTACAGCACTTCTCTGACGCACTGGGGAACCTCGCAGGAGGCCTTCTGTACTCATATGAGGTTCTTGCCAAAGGAATCATCTGTATAATTAGAGAGCTGCACCTAATGGTATGGTTGCCTCAGAAAGCAGTGACTTAAGGTGTTCTTAATGGTTTACGGTGCCGTTCTGAATACCTTCGAAGGTCTCTCGTTAAAGCACAACAAGCCAGAACTTTTCACTATTCTCACACATTTTAGCTAAGGGGTTCCAGATCTCTTTGAATGATGCAGGTGTGTCATTTATGAAGCTATCCCACCAGAAAGATGGGTACTGGGAGACTAGAAAGTACATTTTGATTGGATTTGTAGGAAATGTCTTGGTGTGGTATTCAGGACTAAGACATGGGAACATCAGCTGAATTATTAAAGGTTTATTAGGGAACAGGCTTTGTCAGTGTGTCAGCTGGAGATATGGGATCCTAGGAAAGTAGGATACAGTCAGGAAAAAGTGACAAAATTTAAACATACTGTGAACAAAGTTTGCTTTTTTTAAAAGTTTGTCTAGGTTAAACCTTGGCAGACTCAAATATGTAATTGGATAGCTACTTGCCACATTTGCTTTTGTCTTGTTTTAATTGTTGACCTCAGTGGTCGAAGAGTCTCAGGACATTCCTGTGGGGAATTATGTTGAGTTGGAAGTCGAACCCACTGTGAATGGCACTATTCCTTTGACCAGGATCTTGAATTATGTAGAAAGGAGGAAGTGGTCTCAAACATTCCTTTCCTTCCGTTTCTTGACTGTGGATGCAGGCTGACCATCTGCCCCAAGTTTCTACTCCTGTGATTTCTTCACAACAAACCCTTCTTGCTTTTATTTTGTGAGTTTTTTCCTTTGAATCACAGAAATAAAAAGTAACTATGACATACTCAGCTTTCTATCAAATGTATACTAAGAAAAAGCCTTGAAATCCAATTCAATAAAAAAAGACTGTGAACTCAGTGCACTCAGCAAAAACTAGGGCTAAGGCTCTTCTTCCATTGCAAGAGAGCTTTTGTTTATTTAGTTTTTCTTTCTTTTGTGTTAAAAGCCCCTTTCTTTGTTCCCCAGCAGAATGCCATCCTTGAAGTCCAAATATGAAAGGAACTCAATTGTTAAGTAGTAAAGACTACCAGTTTATATAACGGAAGGCACTTGCTACAAAGCCATCGTGATAACCTGAGTTTGATACCTAGAACCTGCATGTAGAAGGATGGATCTGACCTGTAAGTTGCCCTTTGACTTCTATATATTCACCATGTACACACAGAGTCTGACAGGATTTGTTTTGGAACTGCGTATCTTACATGATGCATGTAGAAATGGAGCATCCCTCTGGCTAGGAACAACTAAGGCCTTAGTCCTTTGCACTAGTATTACTGCTCATGTTTCCCCAACATAAACATATGCAACTTGTGCCATAAATGATATCAGTGTAGTAATGTAGTTGCCTTTCTGCCAATTAGCCAGGGCCATGCAATTGTGCTTCAATTGATACTTATTCAACCGAATGGTTCAGAAAGCAGATGGTTCCCTGCTTTTCTTCATCAGCAGCAGACTCTTAGTGCATCCAAAGGATAATTCAAACATTGAAGGAATAATCAGAAGCACAGTTTCTAACCTTGATTATCACCTGAAGCCACATGATGAAAGCAGCCCATGGTTAAATAAGAATGACAATATATTGACAGCTGCAGTACTGAGGCAGGCATGACTTCAGTCCCAAACGGCCATGACAGTTGGGAATAGGGCAGGTGTATGGCCCAGGAAGGGAAGTAGCTGAGAAACAAGAATTCTAAGCATCTTCAAATTAATAATCGTAAAGGAAGTGGTATTTGGAGCTCTAAAGCAGAGTGGGAAAGAAATGTATGTTTAGAGATAGGTCATTCATAGCCCTTTCTGGTCAAGGCCCAAACACTTTCAAGTAGAGCAGCTACTTTCCCTCCAATTTTTTTGTTGGCCTCATTTTCCATCTCAGTTGCTGTCATTCTTATCCAGCCTCCTGTCAGGCTACTAGTTATCTCATGGTGCTGAGACCATCTGCCAAAAAGGCTGATACCCAAACAATCCCCAGAATCTAGAATTTTGGCCTGCATCTACCTGCCCTAGTACAAGGACCAGAAGGCATTATGGCATCCCCACATCCCCGGCTCACGGGACAGAATCACAGCTGCCCAAAAGCTGTTATTCTGGGAGAAACCTCTGGATGTGGTAATAAGTCCTGGTTGTAAGACTCAGCTCATATCTACACAAATTGCCTAGGGGTGGACTAGATGACAGAACCAGCTTAGTAAAGTACTTATTGAAAGTTCCAGGCATCCGAGGTCCATGTTCCCACATCTGATATTGAAGGAACCACTTAATAACTTGGCCCACTGCATTTAGAGCAATCACTTTCCATGTGGCCACTTAGAAAAGCTCTTTGTTCACAAGAAGAGATTGTACAGATGATTCTAAATACTCTTCTCCTCAGCCCCGAGAAAGGACAAGGTTTACTCATAAATCAGCTGTACCATCTTTTCAAAGAAAGGGCAATGTGCTTTTAGTCACAGTCCTCGTCTTGAATTATTTTTAACCTTCAGAATAGATGTTAGGAACATAGATGTCAAGTTGTTGTTAGTTAGCAGTGTGGAAGAAAGTGGGTAGCTTTATATGCCCAGCAAAGCTCTGGAAGTTGGTAAGAAGATATGATGAGTTGAAGCAGGAGTACAACATCCTTTATTTGGTATGTACTAAAATATTCTTGTGGCTGAGAAAGGACTTGGCAGCTCAAAGCATTTCCTGTGCAAGCATGAGACTAGGGTATAGGTCCTCATACAGGCATAAAAGCTAGGCATGGTCCCCCATACATGCTTGGAATTCTAGAATTGAGGGTGACAGAGAGAGGAGGATCTCTGGAGTTTACTGGCTGTTAATCTAGCAGAGAAGAGTTAGTTTTAGGTTCAGGAGACTCTTTGTCTAAGTGGAAATTGATAAAGGTGGGCACTCAATGACTTCTCCTGACCTCTATACCCCCCCACAAATGCTATATATACATAGACAATTATTTTTTGTTAATTTTTATTTAGTTTAGTTTAGTTTTTTGTTTTGTTTTGTTTTTTCAAGGCAGAGTTTTTCTTTGTAGCCCTGGCTGTCTTAGCACTTACTCTGGAAACCAGGCAAGCTTCGAACTCAGAGATCTATTTGCCTCTGATCTCAAGTGCTGGGATTAAAGACATATACCACCAGCGTCTAGTTACATATACAATTCTTTTTTCCATTAATTAATTTATTCACTTTATATCCTTATTCCTATCCCTCTCCCTCAAACAGTCCCTTTGAGATGGTGGAGCCTCCCCCAGGTATCCCCACACCCTGACACATCAAATCTCTACAGGGCTAGGCTCTACCTTTCCCACTGAGGCAGACAAGACAGCCCAGTTAGGGGAATGTATTTCACAGACAGGCAACAGCTTTTGGGATATCTTCCTTTCCTATTGTTCAGGACCCATGAAGACCAAGCTGCACATCTGCTACATATATTCAGGGAGGTCTAGGTCAAGCTCGTGTGTGTCCTTTGGTTAATGGTTCAGTCTCTGAGAGCCCAAAGGGTCTGTTGGTCTTCCTATAGAGTTCCTATCCCCTTTGGAGCCAGCAATCCTTCCTCCTCTTCTTCCACAAGAGACACCAAGCTCCATTCACTGTTTGGCTGTAGATGTCTAGATCTGTCTGAGTCAGCTGCTGGGTGGAGCCTCTCTGAGGACAGTTTTGCTAGGCTCCTGTCTGCAAGCACAACAGTATCATTAATAGTATTAGGGATTGGTGCTTGCCCATGGGGTGGGTCTCAATTTGGGTCTGTTATTGGTTGGCCATTTCCTCAGTCTCTACTCTATCCCCAGTCCCTACAATTCTTGTAGACAGGATAAATTTTGGATTGAAAGTTTTGTGGGTGGTTGGTGCCCCTATTGTTCCACTGGGATTTCTTCCTGGCTAAAGAAGGTGGCCTCTTCAGGCTCCATATTCCCAAGTCACAGCTAAAGTCTTAATGACCACTGTGGAGAAAGATAGAAAGAGAAGAATTTCATCATCTCTAAATTTAGCAGAACTTTGAAGTTAGGAGTAGGAAAAGAAAATAGTGTGAGTTTTCCTCGTCTGAGCTGTCAATTTGCTCTCAGGACAAAGTGTCACTACTATACAGCTAGGCACTGGCCTGAGGACCTAATGCAGTTATACACCCCCCCCCACCACCATGACTCTCACTCCCTTATATCTACTGCATTTTATAATTTTCTGGTAATTTTAGATTATCTGGTTCCACTGAGCTTAAAAACAGAATATGATCATCTTCAACCCATTTGTACCAAGAAAAACAAATGACATAGCTTCTAGAAAAGTCTAAAGCAGTGGTTTTTCAACCATTTTAATGCTGTAAACCTTTAATACAGCTCTTCATGTTATATCTACCCCAACCATAAAATTATTTTGTTGCTACTTCAAAGCTGTAATTTTGTTACTGTTATGAGTGTAATGTAAACACTTAGTATGCATATCTGCTATGTGCCCCCTGTGAAAGGGTCATTCATTTCCCCAAAGGAATAGCCACCCAAAAGTTGAGAATTACTGGTATAGAGGAACCAGAAATCCGAGAATCAGGCTGTTGCTGTAGAAGGAGCCTTAGAAACCCCCGAGGCCAGCTCCTTCATTTTCTCTTTGAGCCAGACAGAGCCATGCAGAGAGGTAGCTCACATTATATTTCTCATTCCTCTTATTTTTTCCCAGAACACGGTACATGATCTCATTGCTACATGCTCCCCTTTTTAAATTGTGATCTGTAAAGCTTATTTATCAGCATTCTGAGGCACATAGCCAGTTAGGCGTTAAGTGGAATGGATCCAGATGCTTGCAAATGCTAGAGCCGGTTCTCCCCAAACTAAACTTTTATCCCAAACACTCATACCTGGGATTCCCAGCAATATTCCTTGCTGGGAAGTGCTGACATTTTCCTAGGTACTGTCATTAATCTTCCTTTCTTCTCTTAAGATTAGCTCATGTTCACAGATGGCTTCTCTGGTAAATAAAAGAATGATGGAGAGTTGGAAAGTTTTTACTGCTATTGTGATGTTTCTCTGCCTCTCATGAAAATGAATGTCTTTTTTATTGCCAGCTTAGTGCCAACATTTCCACTTGTCCATCTTACACCACTCTCTGAGCTTCTGTTACACTCTCTGGAACATGTGTAACATCAATAAAATCTCTGTGTCATTTTAATAAAAAAAAAACAAAAACTTTTAAAAGCCTTTCACATCCTTTCGATTACCTCGTCAGCTAGTATGTCAACAGAAGAACGTCGAGTGATGTCTTTGACATCATTATCTGATCTTAAGATTGCTTTGACTGCTTTAGAGCCTCTTGTAGTTCCACATGAAGTTCAGGATTTTCCTTACTTCCATCAGAAGTGCCATTGGACTGTTTAGGTTTTGTTTTCTTTTGTTTGAGATTACATTGAATCTGTGGGTTGTTTGCCATAATACGGACATCCTAAGAGTTTTAATTTGCTCCACCAGTGAACATAGGTTACTTACCTAAATTCATTTCTCTAGTGTTTTGGAATTCCCAGTGCCTTTCATCTCTGATTAATTCTGAAATATTTTTTTTTGTTGATAATGTAAATGGTATTAGTTTTTAAAATTTTCTTCTTCCTGTTATGTAATTTTAACTTATTTTTGTATGTTCACTGTATGCTATACATAACCATAGCAGTTTCTAGTGGGTTCTTTTGTGGAGAAATTAAATTTCTCTACATAATGATCATATAACCTAAAGACAGATAGCTATACTTATTCCCCATTTTTTGACTTACAGGACCTCTCACAAATGCTTGTCAAGTGCTTCATCTACCATTTGCTCACAGTTGTGCATGAGCTCGAGCACACACACACACACACACACACACACACACACACACACACACACACCTTTTGCTTCCAATGTTAGATTTTCTCTTTTTCCTTTTTTACTGGATATTCTCTGTATTTACATTTCTAGTGTTATCCCCTTTCCCCCTACTGCCATCTCCCTCCCTTTCCCCTTGCTTCCATGAAGGTCGTTCCTCTCCCAACCACCCTCTTTCACCTCAGCGCCTTGGCATTCCCCTATACTGGGAAAACAAGCCTTTACTAGACCAAAGGCCTCTTCTCCCATTGATGCCAGACACTGCCATCCTCTGCTACACATGCAACTGGAGCCATGGGTCTCTCCATGTGTACTTATTGGTTGGTGTTTTAGTCCTGGGAGCTCTGGAGGGTTTGGTTTGTTGATAATGTTGTTCTTCCCAAGGGGCTGCAAACCCTTTCAGCTCCTTCAGTTCTTTTTCTAGATCCTTCATTGGGGTCCCCATGTTCCGTGAAATGGTTAGCTGTAAGTATCCTCCCCTGTATCAGTATAGCTCTGGCAGAGCCTCTGAGGAGGCATCCATATGAGGTTCCTGCCAGTAAGCACTTCTTGGCATTAGCAATAGTGCTTCGGTTTGGTGGCTGCATATGGGGTGGATCCCCAGGTAAGACAGTGTCTGGATGATCTTTTCATCAGTCCCTGCTCCTCTACTTGTCCCTTTATTTCCTCCCATGAGTGTTTTGTTCTCCCTTCTATGAAGGACTGAGGCATCCACCTTCTCGCCTCCCTTCATTAAATTTCCTTGCCCACTTGATATGGACTTACATTGTTGTGTGTGATTAGCGATGACAAGAGTGGCTACTCCTCCTGTGCTCCCCATTTTAGGAAAATGGTTGTCAGTTTGTCCTCAGTAGCTGTGATACTCCTGATGGGCTTTCACATATGTCTTTTGTCTTGTGACACTCCTTTTATAGCTATTTTGCTGAGAAGTTTTATTTCTTAAAGGATATTGATTTTTTCCCCAAGCTCCCATTCTATACCTATTGAGATACCTGTGTGGTTATTTCCTTCTATTCTTTTTAGTGCAATGTATTGTACTGCTTTATTTTCTATGTTGAAGCATCCTTGCATCTCAGGGATAAACCCAAATTGGCTGAATTAGTTGGTCTTTTTAATGTGCTTGTGAGTTTAGTTTGCTATTATTTTATTGACAGCTTTTTTAAACATCCTTTTGTTCAACAGGAGTATTTTGTTCTGCAGTTTTCTTGTATGGTTTTTGGCCTTGAAACCTCTCTACTGCTGGCCCTAAAAATGGGCTTTAAAGGTGTCTGTTCCACAGTGGTCAGCAACTTCTGTCCATTGGTTGGGTATAAATATCTGCCTCTGACTCTTTCAGCTGCTTGTTGGGTCTTTCAGAGGCAGTCATGATAGGTCCCTTTTTGTGAGCGCTCCATAGCCTCAGAAATAGTGTCAGGGCTTGGAGCCTCCCCTTGAGCTGGATTCCACTTTGGGCCTGTCCGTGAACCTTCTTTTCCTCAGGCTCTTCTCCATTTCCATCCCTGCAGTTCTTTCAGACAGGAACAATTCTGGGTTAGAGTTTTGACTGTGGGATAGCAACCCCATCCCTCACTTGATGGTCTGTTTTTCTGCTGGAGGTGGGCTCTACAAGTTCCCTCTCCATATTGTAGGGCACTACATCTAGGTCCCTCCCCCCACTTTGAGTCCTGAGGGTCTCTTACCTCCCTGGACTCTAGTACATTCTGGAGGGTCCTCCCTACAACCTATCTCCCGTGGTCTCCTGTTTCCATTCTTTCTACTGGCCCTCATGGCTTCAGTCTCCTCCCCCCAATACCAGAACTTGTTTCACTACCCCACCCTCCTTTCCCTCCCAGATCCCTCCCTCCCTCCCACCTTGTGGCTGATTTCTTCTCCGTCTCAAGTGGGACTGAGGCATCCTCACTTGGGCCCTTCAGCTTGTTGACCTTTTGAGTTCTGTGGACTGTATACTGAGTATTCTGTACTTTTTTGGCTACTGTCCACATATTAGTGAATACATACTGTGCATGTCCTTTTGGGTCTGAGAAAAGCAGGAGAAAACTGAGGGTGATCCTGTAGGAGGACCAGCAGTCTCAATTAACCTGGACCCCCGAGATCTCTCAGACATGGACCACCAACCAGGCAGCACACACCAGCTGATATGAGGCCCCCAACACATATACAGCAGAGGACTTCTGGGTCTGTGTTCAGTCAGAGAAGATGCACTTAACCTCCAAGGGACTGGAGGCCCCGGGGAGTCTAGAGGTCTGGCGGTGTGGGTAGGCTGGGGACATCCTAGTGGAGACAGGATGAGCTGGGGAGGCAGTATGGGATGTAGAACAGTGGGAGGATGGACCGGGAGAGCAATAAAATCTTGTGTGTAAAAATAAAATAAAAATTCCACTTCTCGGCATATTCCCCAGAGATGCTCCAACATACAATAATGGCACATGCTCCACCATGTTCATAGCAGCCTTATTTATAATAGCCAGAAGCTGGAAAGAACCCAGATGTCCTTCAGTAGAGGAATGGATACAAAAATTGTGGTATATTTACACAATGGAATACTACTCAGCTATTAGAAACAATGACTTTATGAAATTCCTAAGAAAATGGATGCATCTAGAGAATGTCATCCTGAGTGAGATAACCCAGTCACAAAAGAACAGACATAATATGCAGTCGTTGATAATTGGATAATAACCCCAGAAAGCTCTGAATACCTCAGAAACAACTCACAGGCCATACGAAACTCAAGAAACACAAAGGCCAAAAAAAAAAAAAAAATGAAAGCCTCAGTCCTTCTTAGGAAAAAAAATAAGCATATAGCACCCCCTCAGAGTGTGGTACACCTAGACCTTAAATCATTAATAATCCAAGAGCTAAGAATATAGCCTTGTGGCAATTTTTGGTATTCAAAAATCACTATGTTTAATCAATTTACACCAAGAAAACTTTGACTGTTTCCATGTTACGTTCTGTTTTACATGTACTTTATGCTTATGGTAACTAGTAAGATTTCAATGCATGCTATCAAACCTCTAAAAGAATCAAGTACTGACAAAAATATTCATATAGTGTTATGCCAAAATGCTTTTAAAAATATCTGTACAAGTATCTCTCTTTTTAAAATAAAGTTGTAAGAAAAATAAAATAAAAAATTATTTAAAAAAGAGTGTCTGTTCTCTCTCTCCCTCCCTCCCTTCCCCCTCTCTCCCTCCCTCCCTCCCTCCATCCCTCCCTCCCCCTCCTCTGTGTATTAAAGGTTAAAGAAAAGTTGGTATTAGTTGTTCGACTGTTTGGAGCCCTCACCTGTGGGCCCCTCTACTTCTGGGCTGTTTTCATTGTTGGATGCATTTTGTTTAGTGATTCACCTGTTTCTTTCTCATTCAATCTTTGTCAATTGAGTGTCCATAAGTTCATCTGTATTTTCAAGGTTTCTTATTGTGTCAGTGTGTATTGTTGATGATAGAAGTTCTCTTATAATGTTTTATTTTGTCATCCAATATAATGTCTTCAATACCATTTCTGCTTTTTGAGACTTTTTCCACTTAGTTTTGCTAAAGGTTTGTTGATTTTCTCCTTAGGGAAAAATCTGTCAGCTTTCTTGACTTTTGTCCTATAGTTTTTTTTTCTAATTTCTATTCTGAATAGAATATATTAAACTATTTCAAGACTATTCTTTAGTAGTACCTTTCTTTTATAAATTTGGATTTACTTTCTTATTTTATTTATTTATTTTTTAAATTCTGCAAGTTGGGGCATTAGTCTGTTTAATTGAGATCTTTATTGATGTAGCTGTTTATCAGTCTAAACTTCTCCCTTAGTATCACTCTTGATATATTGCATAACTTTTGCATGTAATATACGAGTGCTTGTATATTCGTGTGTAGGTGACAGAGGGATCATAGATCTCTTCCACTGTCACTCTCCACCACTTTTGAGACTAGGGCTCTCATTTCTCTTGGCAGTCACCAGTTGGATGCACTGGCTGGCAGGTGAGCTCAAGAGATACACTTGTCTCCACTCCATGGACACAGTGGTCCCCAGTGTATAAGACCATGCCTGGCTTTTATTTGACTACTGGGGTTCTGCACTTTCGTCCTCAGGCTTGTGAACCAGACACTTTAGCAATTGAGCCAACTCCCTGACCCCTCCAGCTATTTTTTTTTAACATTCCCTTTAAATTTCTTTTACCTAATGATTGTTCAAGAGTGGGCTAGTTCTCTAGTCTGTAAACCCCCCCCTTTCTCCTGTTGGAATTAAATTTCTTTCTGTTGTGCTCTGAAAAGGCACTTTTATGATATCCGTCTTTTTAGATTTGTTAAGTCTTCTCTTATGACCTAGTATGCAATCTGTACTGGAGAACTTTCCATGGATTCTTGAGGATGCTCATTGGATGGGGAAAATTCAGCATGTGTCTGTTAAGCTCATCTCATTTATACTCTTGTTTATGTTACTGTTTCCTCGTTAATTTTCCTGCATGGCTGCCCATCATTTATTGAAAGCCATATATTGAAGTATATTACTATTACTAATTGTTGTCAGGTTTTCATTTCTTTTGGTAAACACACACACACACACAGTTCTCTGAAGCTAGGCAGGCAAATATTTCAAATAGCCTTATTTTTCTGTTGAACGTACCCTTTAATTATTATATATTAACTTTTGTTTTATATATATATATATATATTAACTTGCAACTTCTGACTGTTTTCTCAATGTGTGTGTGTGTGTTTATGTGTATTTGTGTATATACATGTGTGTGTGTTAGTCCATGCATGTACAAGCATGTGGAGGCCTGAAGTTGATATTGAGAATCTTCCTCCACCATGCTCTTGAGGCAGAATCTCTCAGTTGAACCCAGAGAATGTTGACACTGTTAGTGTGATTAGGTAACTTGCTCCAAGGATTCCCTGTGTCTGTTTCTAAGCTTTGGAATTATAGGCAGGCTGCCATATCCGCTTGATGTTTATCTGAGTATCCAAATACTAGTCCCCACAGTTGTGTGATAAGCACTTTACCCACTGAGCCATCATCACCCTAGGCCCACAGTCTAACTTAAAGCATTTTTTTCTCAGTAAGTATAGCTACAAATGGGCTCTCATGGTTACTGGCATGTAACATATGTGCCCTTGTATCTGAAGTAAATCTTGTATGCAACACATTGTTTCATGTTGGTTTAGTTTCTTTATTCTTTATGCATAGCTTTTTTATACATTCAAATGCTTCCAAACCTTTGTCTTTGTACTTTAGCTATTTATTCTTAATTATAGGTAAGTAAGGATCTATTTGTATTTTGAGTGTGTGTGTGTGTGTATGTGTGTGTGTGTGGTTTGCTGGGAATTGACCCCAGAACAATGCTAAGACAATGTAATACCACTAAGCTAAATCTTCAGCTTTTGAATGTCTTCCTCTCTTACACCTTTGGGGGGTTTATCTTTTGGTATTTTAAAATTTAGTAATTGGAGGAAGAACTGCAACCTTCTCCTAATTTGTCTTCTTGCCCTTACAGTTATCTTCCTTCCACCATCTTGCAACTTTATCAAAGCCTCTCACATTATAAAGTTAACATTTGGGTCCTCCTGTAACCAGTGGACACTGTGGAGTTTAATTTCCATCCCCCATTGTCTCTATCAGGTTTTATGTTCTAATGAAAAGACAACTTCGACCCAGTTCTACCAGTCTTACATTTTTGGCAGTTCAATGTAGTCCAACAAATTTGCTTTTGTCAACTCCATTATACAGGAAAAGTTTCCCTAAGTGTTTATGAGAGTTCTCCCAAGTAGTGGTATAACTAATTGTCTAGGCAGAATATGGAATCATATACATTCCTCAGTGCAACTTTGAGATTAGCATTTTCTTAAATCTCATTCATATGAGGACAGACAGGATGTTTATATTTAGAATACTATTTATTTCATCTGAGTGCTAATGAGTGAACTCTCTTAGGTATATATAGATTTAGGTAGAAGATGGGAGCTTTTCTTCACCTATCTCAGAAGTGTGACTCATACCTGAGCCTTACAGATATAAACTAGATGCTGCAGCAGTGTTTCCCTTTGTAGGGCACTTCAGATAGTAGCTTCCTTTAGGGTGTTAACATGTTTATGTATACATGTACTTGTATGGGAGTGTGTATGTATATTTTACTGACTGTTACTAGGTAAATTGTAGACCATCTAACACATCTATCCTATCATGCATATTTGTCTACATCGTTTCATACATTAAACCCTTCTCTCCCATAGGTCTTTATTGCCTATGAAATGAAATGTAGATGATTTAACGTGATGCATAGGATGTCTGGATCTACTTCTTACCTCTTAGCATTATGCAGTGTTGTCAAGGATTACCAAACCACTTGTAGTTAGCTTCTACCTGTGATGCTATTGTAGCCTTCTGTGTGGGGCTTATGCTCTGCCCCTTGCCTCGGGCACCTCTTCTCTTTCCTTCACCTGGACCACTCTTATTCATATTCTGTGACTCAGCTCTGGCATGAGTGTTTTGAAAAAGACTTTCCCTATAATCTCTCAGAGTTATGCTTATTTATCTATTACTGCTATAGTGTTGGTACTATGCTAGAAAGCATTCTAAGCCCTCCCAAACCTCTTAATTCTACTTTTGTTTTGTTGTTACTCTACTTTTTGGAAAAGGAATCAGAAGCATTAGAGTTTTAAATCACCCATGTTCAAGTATATTACAAGTAGCAAATGTTCATGCATATAACATAATCTATAAGCGACAGATTTACTCTGCAAACATGGGCTACATGACTTTGCAGTCTATACCCACATACTGTTTTGTTTGTTCTTGAGATAATTTTTTTTTTAACATTTCCCAAGCTGGTTTAGAGCCTATGGACACAAGCAATCCTTCTGTCTTAGTCTCATGATGTATTTCTTTTTAATTCATATGCCGTGATGCTTCCCAATGTTTTTACTGTGTATTCTCAAAGCACCTTAGGAATGCCTCTACCTTAGTATTTAGTGTAATAGTTGTTTTTTTTTTTGGTTTTTGGGGTTTTTTTCACTTGTGTGCTGAGGATAGGAGCTCAGGTTTTTTTTTTTTTTGTTATTGTTTTTAAAGATTTTGTTATTTATTATATGTAAGTAGACTGTAGCTGTCTTCAGACACAGCAGAAGAGGGCATCAGATCCCATTACAAATGGTTGTGACACACCATGTGGTTTTTGCTGGGAATTGAACTCTGGGATGCTAGAAGAGCAGTCAGTGCTCTTAACCACTGAGCCATCTCTCCAGGCCGAGTGTAACAGTTTTAAAACACCTTTTTGTATATATGCCTACTATGCTACATAAGGCTCTTGATGCTCATTAGCATCTGAGACAATATAGTACAATAATTAATACATAAGATTATGAAGTTTAAAATCAGACAATTCCTGAAGTTCAGTCCTGACTTGTATACTAGCTGTGTACCATAACACATGTTATTTAACCATTTTATGTCTTTTTGCTCACTTTTCAAGTAGGACTAAGAATACCTTACTATTAGAAAGAACAGAATGTTAGGATGCATCAAAAATACTTGTCAGAATGTATAGTAATAAACTCTTATTAATGCTTGGCCATTGCAATTAGTTAGCATCCCTGTATCTCCAGCAAACAGCATGGTGTCTCAGAAATAGACATTTGAAAGCTATTTGTTGAGCCTAAATTATTACAGAAAAGATCAGGCTGATGCAGATATGTGAAGTGTGTCTTGGTATATGAGTTAACAGGTGAAGATTACCTGTAGTTAAACACAATGTGCTCTTTCCCAGTATGCCTAAAGAAGTTTTACCCCAAAGGTTGGTTAGCC
The DNA here is from genome assembly GCF_963924665.1 of Micromys minutus. NCBI lineage: Eukaryota > Metazoa > Chordata > Mammalia > Rodentia > Muridae > Micromys > Micromys minutus. The sequence continues at coordinate 90,646,111 of NC_137970.1, forward strand.
ATATCACTCTGTAATCATACAACTAAAAAGCACTCTGTTCTACGCAGTCATCAATTTTAATGCAGTTGAGCCCAGCAGGGATAGATAGCACATCACTTTAAATTGAGTTTCATTGTTCTAGGTCATCTCATCATCCTTTGAAATAAAGTAGAATGCTGTTGCTGTTGTTTCCTTTTCTTAGAACAAGGACCTCAGGATGCCACAGTGCTGTCTACTTTTTCATTCCTCCCAAAATCCAGAGACATGATCACCGATGGAAGTGAGGTTAACCTATGCTACAGCAAGATCTTCAAGGCATAGAAAATCAGTGGCCATTAGAGAATCCTCCTGATTGGAGGTCAATAGATTCAGAGAATGCAGACAGATGTATTAGCTGATTGTTCATGAGGTTTTTCAGTCCCATGTTCACTCCAAATTCTGGCCTGTGGGCTTCCGTCCCCCTAATATTCTAAAGGGTTGTATTGCTCCCAGATATGACAAATATTTCTATTTTTCTCTTGATCTTGGGTTCAAAAAGATGCATATTTAATTTATACCTTGGACTTTTATTATTATAATTTTCTTTATTCTTGAGAATTTTATACAATGAAGTTCTATGAAATATGGTCATGTGTACTTTCCCATTTCCCTCCACCTCCCTCCAACTTCCCCAAATCTTTATGTCTTAACTTTATGTTTTCTTGTTTGTTTGCTAAGTCCAATTAGTATTGCCCATATATGTGCATGGGTGTTGGGACATCCATTTGAGCATGAGAAACTTACCAGTGAGAATACCTTTTTGAACAGAATGATTCTTCTTCCTCCAATAGCTCCTTGGTAAGGGGTTGAGCCTGGAGTGCACCTCCTCTGTCTATTTCATACTTTTGGCTACTTTGATCTTGTATAAGTCTTGCATAGACGATCAGAGTCATTAAGAGTTCATGAGTTCACTGGCTACATTATGTCTAGAAGACAGCATTTCAAGACACTCCTCCCCAAACATTAGTTCTTACATTCTTCTCACGTTCTCTTCTATAATGTGTGTATCTGTACAATGTGTGTGCCTGCAGGGTTTTCTCATTGCAACATTCTCTAAAGTGACTGAGGCAGTCTGAAAAGAGAATTTTTCATCCTTTTGCCAAGTGAAATTTATAGTAGAAGTACTTGAATGAAGCATGAAGGAATACCAATCCTCATCTAAAATCTGGCAATTTGGTTAAAACTCTTATGGTTTACGATGACATTTCTTTTCCACATATCCCCGTGTATAAGACTTTATCACAACAAGCAAAAATAAGTCTAGTGAAAGAGACTGGCCTCTTACGTGCTGAAAGAGTTTAATTGTAGGCATGTGTGGTGTGGTGTGAAGTGGAGTGTAGTGGAGTAGTATGGTGTGGTGTGTGCTGCTGTGCTGTGCTGTGGACTGCTGTGGTGTGGTGTGGCATGGTGTGGTGTGGAGTGGTGTGGAGTGGTGTGGTGTGGAGTGGTGTGGAGTGGTGTGGTGTGGAGTGGTGTGGAGTGGTGTGGTGTGGTGTGGAGTGGTGTGGTGTGGCATGGAGTGGTGTGGAGTGGTGTGGTGTGGTGTGGAGTGGTGTGGTGTGGCATGGAGTGGTGTGGAGTGGTGTGGTGTGGTGTGGAGTGGGGTGGAGTGGAGTGGTGTGGTGTGGAGTGGTGTGGTGTGGAGTGGTGTGGAGTGGTGTGGAGTGGTGTGGAGTGGAGTGGTGTGGTGTGGTGTGGAGTGGTGTGGTGTGGTGTGGAGTGGTGTGGTGTGGTGTGGTATGGTGTGGTGTGATATGGTGTGGTGTGGAGTGGTGTGGAGTGGAGTGGTGTGGAGTGGTGTGGTGTGGTGTGGAGTGGTGTGGAGTGGTGTGGAGTGGTGTGGAGTGGTGTGGAGTGGTGTGGTGTGGAGTGGTGTGGAGTGGAGTAGTGTGGTGTGGAGTGGTGTGAACATAATGCACTTTGATTTTTATGATCAGGTTAAAGTTGAGATTACCATCTGTCCTTCTCTCCAAGTGGTAGGAACAAATGGGGGTGAATTCAGAAAAAAAATGTTCATCCCTAGAAAAGACCACTGGCTAAAATAAGATATATTTACTGAGTCAGGTTCTGCCACCAACAGGAGCTGTAATGGTGATCAGGTCTCCTCATTTGCAAGATAGAGCTACACCCAGCTGGTAGGAAGATTCTGTGAACGTTTGAAATATGCTCTAGATATGTTACTGCGATACTATTACTAAAATGTAGAGTCCCCCTGAAAGCTAGGTGCTCACAGACTCTCAAGAAATGTGTGTTAGGTACAAAGAGAAAGGGTGTTTCCTCTCGTGTTGGGGGTAGGATCCAGGGCCAATCATGTACTAGGAAAGTGCTCTGCTCTTGATTTACAGCCCAGCTTAAGAAAGGACTGTGTTTAAATGAAGAAACCACAGCCCCGAGATCTTTACTCACTCCTCTCTGGCTGAGCCGGAATGGTGCCAAAGCTCAATGTGAATTACTTCAGTGTTTTGCACAAAGACCTTGGAAACCTATTTGTATTCTTTTGGAAAATGTGAGTGACTATTGGTGGAAGTTTCAAGGCTAGTACAAAGAGTAGTTCAGAGGCTGGCAGATGATTTCTGTTCCTAGTCGTCTAGTCGCTGTGACATGATAGCTTCTTAAACTAGAAAGTAGGTATAAATCTTTTCACTTTTCTGGAAATAGTTCTACTTCTGCTGATACAAGATTCTAATAAAAAAACAATCTCATTTTATATATTTAGAAAAACATTGTAAATTATGGTTCTGTTTTATATAAACTACATGTCATTCCTTTGAGGAGAACCAGGAAGAGAGAGAGCTAGCGTTGGTACCTGACAGGGAGACTGTCGGATAAATAGGTAATAACTATTTGTGTAGTGGTGCCTCAGAGAGAGGGAACACAAGAGAGTGAGCTGCTGTAAAGAACTGTACTTGGTTAGCCCAGTGCTCCAAGTTCAGGTTTATAGAAGAAGGTAATGAGCATGTGTCTGTGCAGGGCTGGGGGGAGGGGTGGGGTGTGGAGGACAGAGACACAGAAAATAAGAAGGAAGGATATACAGGAATGAATTCAGGGAGCACACACATGTGTAAGCCTGCTGCTCCCAGGACCCACTAACTAGATTGGAACCCCCCGATGCTTGTGTTACTATCTGGTCATCAAAGTCTTTCTAATCTTAGATTTTTGTCAGTCACTACGGTCTTCAGCTATCAGAGAAACGTGGCCAAAAGGAAGAGAATGAGAAAGAAGTATTCACATTCCTCTCTACAGTGGTTTTATGAGCCGACTACACATCAGCCCCTCCTGGGTAAGTTCTGATACTGCAGAATGCCTTCCTAGCACTTCACCAGCTTATTGCTACTATTCTTCCCTTATTTGTCCTTAGCCTCATTAGCCAATGCCTACCATGATCTTTGGAAGAATTTTCTAGCTACCTTTTTCTAAAAGTCCATTTGACTAGCTTTGTCAAGTGTTTTCAGAAAATGAAAGGCTTAAACAAATTTGGATTGAAGCCTTCCGAACAGGATTTTTGCTAGTTCTTTTGTTTGGTTTGGTTTGGTTTGGTTTGGTTTGGTTTGGTTTGGTTTTATGACAGAGTCTCCTGTAATCTGGGCTAGGCACGAACTTGCTACGTAGCTGAAGATGGCCTGGCAGTTCTGTGTAACTGCCTCCTCATTCACTTCCTGAGTTCTGGGATTCTATGCATTCATGTACCACCACTCCTAGCAGAAAATGTAATTGAAGTAAATCTTATGCCTTTGCTGCAGAGATTCTGGTCTTCCTCCCTTATATGATGGGAGATTTTATTGATTTACTTACTTACATACTTACTTACTGTACTGACTGGTTTTGTGTCAACTTGACACAAGCTGGAGTTATCACAGAGAAAGGAGCCTCAGTTGAGGAAATGCCTCCATGAGATCCAGCTGTAAGGCATTTTCTCAACTAGTGATCAAGGGGGGAGGGCCCAGACCATTGTGGGTGGTGCCATCCCTGGGCTGGTAGACCTGGGTTCTATAAGAAAGCAGGCTGAGCAAGCCAGGGGAAGCAAGCCAGTAAGTGACATCCCTCCATGGCCTCTGCATCATCTCCTGCTTCCTGACCTGCTAGAGTTCCAGTCCTGACTTCCTTTGGTGATGAACAGTGATATGGAAGTGTAAGCTGAATAAACCCTTTCTCCCCAACTTGCTTCTTGGTCATGATGTTTGTGCAGAAATAGAAACCCTGACTAAGACACTTACTTACTTACTTACCTACCTACTTACTGTTTACCACACACCCATGTATATATGTGAGTTTGCCATGGCACTTTTGTGGAGTCAGTTTCCCCCTCAATCTTGTTTCAAGGTAGTTTTTGGTTTCTGCCCCACTGAGTACTCCAGGCTATCTGGCCAGTGACCTTCAAGCTGATGCTCCTGACTCAGCCTCCCATAGTCCTGTAGGAAGGCTGTGATTGTAGATGCTTGCTACCACGTCTCATCTTTTTATGTTGGCACTGAGGATCCAAACACAAACCTTCAGGTTTGTGAGGCTTGTGTAACAAGCATTTTCATTTGCTAACCCATCTCCCTGGCCCAGGACAGAATAATTTAGGTGACATTTTCTCTTTGAATAAACTAGAAAAATCTTTCTTCCTGAATGCTCTTGAATATAACCCATATTTGGGAGAATTTTGAATAGAGTTTTATGTAAAATTGTGGCTTAAGGTCATTCACTTAGCAAACTCTCACTTTTTATTTCTTTGTCAAATAAAGAAACTGAATTCAACTGTTGCTTTTCAAATTTGTGTGTTATCATATAATTTTAATAAGTGTCTGTAGATGGATCCTTAAGGTGAAGGGAGAAGCTTTAGAGTTCATCATACTTTTTTCCTCCACACCCAGTGTGTTTTACATAAAATGACACAGATTTTCTTAATAACTTTAATGGTGTGCTATTAGAATATAGCTGCAACATTAAGCCAGGAGAATTATCAGTGCTAAGTATGCTCCAATTTAGAATGCATGAATAAATTCTCTAAAACACTTAAGAACATCCATTTTCCTCAGCTAAATGATCTGAAAGTTCAAAAGGTAAAAGGAACACTTCTTCTTATATTAAAAGTGGCATGCATTTCAGCATGTGTGTGTGTGTGTGTGTGTGTGTGTGTGTGTGTGTGTGTGTGTGTGTGTGTGGTGTATGGTGTATGGAGACTGAACCCAGAGCATCCCTGCCACTGAGCTTTTTATTTTGAGAGATAGTATCAGTAACTTAAGCAGGCTGCCTCTGTGTTCACTGTGGCCAGTGAAGCCTTGAACTCGACCCTCCTATCTCAACCTCCGGAGTAGCTGGGAACACAGGCCTGTGCCACCAACTTTGACTCAAAGTAGAGGTCTTCCTTGTCCCCTCTTCTTTCTTTCCCTCTCTCCTTTATCCTGGGATTTTGGAGACAAATTTTCAGGTAAAATAGCATTTGTTGCCATTCTTATTAATAACACTCCTGCTGATGGGTGAGGTGGACTCTTAAAATACATCTTTTTAAAGACAAAATCCCATGTATCCTAGGTTGACCTATTTATAGCCAAAGATAACCTTGAACCCCTGATCCTTCTTTCTTTATATCCCAAGGGCTGAACTTACAGGTGTCATGTTTGAATTCAGACTACAGTCTTGAAAATTACTAGTAAGCTCCTTGCTAGCACATTTAAAATGAACCTTGGCAGTTTCATGGCAACCATGTATGGTGTGTCCCCTTTCCTGCAGGGATCAAAGATTTAAAGATCTGTTGAGGTACGAGTGGTTCTATTACTTCAGTATTGCACTACTACTCCACTGGTGAGAACTTGCCTTACATAAAGCAAGAGGAACTGACAAATAGTGCTTACAATGATAAAAAGGTGATTAGGAGATTCAGGGGTTGGGTAGAGGCTAGCTAAAGTACCTTTACTCCAGATAGCTTTTGCTAGTTACTAAGTTATTGTTTCAGTCCTAAAGCTACTCTCTTCTACTCTGCTTTGTTAGGATAGCCAGGGCACAGGGCAAACAGACTCTGCCTTGTCAAATGACTCCATTTTAGGTTCCCCCACTGGGGATCAGTCAAGAGGAGACTGAACAACTGGAGGACTTGTTCCTTCCTGTGTACTGACTATGGGTTTCCTGTCTGCTCAGGCTTCCTGTGAGCATCACTTCAGCCTTGTTTCTTCACTCTGTAAATAACAAGTCTTCCCTATAGTACCAGTCGATTCACTTTGCAGCTTTTCAGTCCACTTGAAAGAACAACCACATCCCACTTCACTCTCAAACACCAGCTGAGAGGTTTGTGCCCTCCAGAGACCTCTCCATCCCAGGACCACAGGATCATCCCTCCAGTCTGAGGAAGATCAGTTGACATAATATGCTATCTAGGTTATATAGCTTACTCAAGTTTTACCTGTTTCAATACCCACATTCCATTTTTGAATGGCCTTGTGACCATTTGGCATTTCCCAGAAGCTACTGATTTCTGTAACCACCACTGCCACCACATCCAAAAGGAAATGTTTCCATGTCCTTTCATTTTTATGTTTCCTCTTACCACCACCTTCTTCCTGACAGCCACTTATGTGCTCTTCATCTCTCTAGTTTTTTGGTTTGTTTGTTTGTTTGGAGAATGTTGAATAAATACAAACATGGTGTATAACCATTTCAAAATTGACTGCATATTGGAGATGGTGTACTAAAGATCTATTCAAGCTGTTGGATATATCAAAGGTTGGTTTCTTTTTGTTGTTAAGTAGTATTCCACAATGTAAGTGTAGAAGAATATATTTAACCATTTACAAGATGAATATTTAGTTTGCTTTTAATTGAGATATTAAAATGGCTGTGAACATCTGAGGAAGATTTGTTTTCAGACATGATCTCTCTATATAGCTCAGGCTAGCCTTTACCTTGTGATCATTCGAACTTCAGATTCTCAGCTTCTGAGATAATAAGTGTTAGGGGAAGGATGAAGAGAGTGGGGGGGGGGATATGGCCCATGGAGGTGAAGCAAGGTCCTGAGGCAAAGGAGATGCCTCTGGGAGGCCCATGTTGGGAATTCCTTACCCTGAGGGACCAGCAACAGGATGGTATAGTGTAGAATAGAGTTTATTTAGGTTATGGAGGAGTTAAGAGGGTAGTAGAGGCAGAGAGAGGGGGGGAGGGAGGGAGGAGTAGAGTAGAAGAAGGAGTAGAGGAGTAGAGGCCGGCCATGAGCACATAAAGGGAGAGGGGGGAAAGGAAGGGGAAGAGAAGAGGTAAGGGGGGAGAGCAAGAGAGAGAGAGAGAGCAAGAGTTCGAGAGAGGAGGGGGCAAGCAGCCCCTTTTATAGTGTCAGGTCACTGGGGCGGAGCATACCTGGCTATTGCCAGATATCTGAGGGGTGGGGTTTACAGAATCCCAACAATAAGCACTCCATTTGTGAGTAAGTTTTTGGGTGAGCAGGAAATTATATTTTTTCTGGGATAAACGTCTAGGGGTGTTATTGTTAGTCCACATGGTAACTGTATGTTTAATGTTTCTAGAATTATTTCAAGAGTGGTGATATTCTTTTATATCAGTGTACATGAATCCTGTTTCCTGTCAATATTAGCATTTGATTTGTTTTTGTGTTAGCTATTTGGATAGGTGCATAGTAGCATCTTACTGTCTTTTTAATTTGAATTTCTCCCTTGACTGGTGATGTTGAACATCTCTTGTGAATATATGTGTCATGTGCATCATTGCTAGTGATGTGTTTAAGTCTTTTGCTTATTTAAAAATTGGGGTCAGTTACCTAGGTTAAAGGATTTTTTAAAAGTACATTCTGGTGTTTCTCACATATGCTCTGTATGTACGCTAATTTTTTATCCTCTTCACATAATCTTTCAGAGAACAAAATTACATGAATGCTTCAATGACATTGACTTTCCTTCCTTTTTTGATGTATTGTCTGTGTACCCTTCACTAAACCTCATTTTATGACATGTTCTCTCATATTCTCTTCTAAAAGTTCTATAACCGCATCTTAAACAACAATCCAATTTGAGTTAATTTTTGCATAAGACAGGAGATTTAGGCTTCAGTTTATCACTGCTGTCTTGCACATAGATCTCTAATTTTGGCAGCACAATTTTTGACCAACGGCAACAACAACTTCATGCTTCTAGGAGTTTCATAAGAACTTCAGGTCCATGGAGCTTTTGGAAGTTGCAAGACTTTTTACCAAGTTTACTTAGTGCTAGTATGTATTACAACAGAGGATGCAGAACAAACATTTGGAAAGACCCATGTACTAGGCAGAATCCAGCAAGGCTAGGCACCGACTCCTCCAACCCCCACCCCAAACACACACCATATAAAATGGCATAGGTCATACAGAGCGAACAACCCTGACTTGGAAAGCTGGGAACTTACAGCATCCAGGCAGATGTGACCTGTAGTTTATCTGAATCCTGGCAGAACAGCTTGTTATTCTGTCAGAACACAAGAGAATGGGAGGTTCCTTTTGTTTTGATCCCACAAGGATCACAAAGACATGATACTTTAGGGCATTTGTTCTCCATGTTTGTGAACTTAGAAAGGCTCTTGTGTCTTGTTGCCAAGTCTGTCTGGGCCTTCTATTAAATTCATTTTGCAGTTTGGTCAAAAACCATCACTTCAGTTAAGGAAATGAAACCTAGAAATTTCTAAATTCACAAGGCAATCCCTTCTTTGTCCCTTCCCTTGTCTGTCTTCAGGCAATCAGCCCAGTCACAGCTTCTGTCACTTTGCATGACTTTGCAGGTTTTAGAGTTTACAATTCAAGGGGCTAGAGAGATGGCTCACTGGGTAAGAGCACTTTCTACTCCTTCCAGAGGACCTGGGTTCAATTCTCAGTCCTGTAAAGCAGCTCACAGCTGTCTGTAACTAACTCCAGTTCCACAGACAAATGTGCAGACAAAGCACCAATGCACATAAAGTGACTGGGTTACCTCACTCAGGATGATATTCTCTAGATGCTATCATTTTCTTAAGAATTTCATAACATCATTGTTTCTGATACCTGAGTAGTACTCCATTGTGTAAATGTACCACAATTTTTGTATCCATTCATCTACTGAAGGACTTGTGGGTTCTTTCCAGCTTCTGGCTACTATAAATAGGGCTGTTCTAAACATTGTGGTGCATGTGTCTTTGTTGTATGTCGGAGCATCTCTGGGTTATATGCCCAGAAGTGGAATAGCTGGATCTTCAGGTAGTACTATGTCCAACATTCTGAGGAACCATCAGACTGATTTCCAGAGTGGTTGTACGAGTTTACAGCCCACCAACAGTGGAGAAGTGTTCCTCTTTTTCCGCATCCTCACCAGCATCTGCTGTCATCTGAATTTTTGATCTTAGCCATTCTGGTTGGTGTGAGGTGGAATCTCAGGATTGTTTTGATTTATATTTCCCTGATGGCTAATGATGTCCAGCACTTCCTTAGATGTTTCTCAGCCATTTGATATTCTTCAATTGAGAACTTTTTTGTTTAGCTCTGTACCCCATTTTTTAATAGGGTTGTTTAATTCTCTGATGTGTCTAACTTCTTGAGTTCTTTGTTTACCTTGGATATTAGGCCTCTATCAGATGTGGGGTTGGTAAAGATCTTTTCCCAATCTGTTGGCTGCCATTTTGTTTTCTTGACAGTGTCCTTAGCCTTACAGAAACTTTGCAATCTCATTATCCCAATTGTCCATATTTGACCTTAGAGCACCAGCCATTGTTGTTCTGTTTAGGAAATTTTCTCCTGTGTCTGTGTGTTCTAAGGTTTTCACTACTTTCTCTTCTAATAGTTTGCGTGTACCTGGTTTAATGTGGAGATCTTTGATCCACTTACACTTGAGCTTTGTACAAGGAGATAAGAAAGGGTCTATTTTCATTCTTTTGCATGCTGAGTGCCAGTTGGACCAGCACCATTTGTTGAATAGGCTGTCCTTTTTCCATTGAATGTTTACAGCTCCTTTGTCAAAAATCAGGTGACCATATACGTGAGGGCTCATTTCTGGATCTTCTATTCTATTCCATTGATCCACGTGCCTATTTCTGTACCAGTACCATGCAGTTTTCAGCACAATTGCCTTGTAATATAGCTTGAGGTGGGTGATGGTGATTCCTGCAGATGTTTTCTTGTTGTTGAGGATGGATTACACTATTCTAGGTCTTTTGTTATTCCAGATAAAATTGCCCATTGCTCTTTCCAGCTTTATGAAAAATTGGATTGGAATTTTGATGGGGATTGCATTGAATCTGAAGATTGCTTTGGGTAAGATGGCCATTTTTCCAATGTTGATCCTTCCAATCAATGAGCATTGGGAGATCTTTCCATTTTCTGAGGTCTTCCTTGATTTCCTTCTTTAGAGATTTGAAGTTCTTGTCATGCAGGTTTTTAGTTAGAGTGACACCAAAGTATTTTATAGTTTTTGTGACTATTGTGAAGGGTATCTTTTCCCTAATTTTTTTCTCCACATGTTTGTCCTTTGAGTAGAGGAAAGCTACTGATTTGTTAGAAGGTCTCTGGTGGAATTTTGGGGGTCACTTATATATACTATCATGTCATCTGCAAACAGTGATGTTTTTACTTCTTTCTTTCCAATTTGTATCCCTTTGATTTCCTTTTGCTGTCTAATTGCTCCAGCCAGGACTTCTAGTACTATGTTGAATAGGTAGGGGGAGAGTGGGCAGCCTTGTCAAGTCCCTGATTTTAGTGGGATTGCTTCAAGTTTCCCACCGTTAAGTTTGATGTTGACTGTTGTTTTGCTGTATGTTGCTTTTATTATGTTTAGGTATGGGCCTTGGATTTTTGTTCTTTCCAAGACTTTTAACATGAAGGGGTGTTGAATTTTGTCAAATGCTTTCTCAGCATCTAGTGAGAAGACCATGTGGTTTTTTTTCTTTGAGATTGTTTATATGGTGGATTACATTGATGGATTTTCGTATATTAAACCATTCCTGCATCCCAGGGATGAAACCTATTTGATCATGGTGAATGATAGTTTTGATGTGTTCTTGGATTTGGTTTGCAAGGATTTAGTTGAGTATTTTTGCATCAATGTTCATAAGTGAGATTGGTCTGAAGTTCTCTTTTCTTGTAGGGTCTTTGTGTGGTTTAGAAACAAGGGTTATTGTGGCCTTGAAAAATGCGTTAGGTAGTGTTTCATCTGACTCTATTTTGTGGAATAGTTTGGAGAGTATTTGTATTAGGTCGTCAATAAATGTCTGATAAAATTCTGCACTGAACCCATCTGGACCTGGGCTTTTTTGTATTGGGAGGCTTTTGTTGACTGCTTCTATTTCTTTAGGTGTTATGGAATTATTTAGATAGTTTACCTGGTACTGGTTTAACTTTAGTATCTGATATCTGTCTAGGAATTCATCCATTTCCTCCAGATTTTTCAGCTTTGTTGAATATAGGCTTTTGTAGTAGGATCTGATGATTTCTTGAATTTCCTCAGTTTCAGTTGTTATGTCTCCACTTTCCTTTCTGATTTTGTTAATTTGTATACTCTCTCTTTGCCCTCTAGTTAGTCTGGCTAGGGGTTTATCAATCTTGTTAATTTTCACAAGGAACCAGCTCTTGGTTTTATTGATCTTTTGAATGGTTCTTTTTGTTTTTATTTGGTCAATTTCTGCTCTGAGTTTGATTATTTCTTGCTGTCTACTCCTCTTGGGTGTATCTGCTTCCTTTTGTTCTAGAGCTTTCAACTGTGCTGCCAAGTTGCTGATGTATGCTCTCCCCAGTTTCTTTTTGGAAGCACTCAGAACTATGAGTTTTCTTCTCAGTACTGCTTTCATTGCATCCCATAGGTTTGGGTATGCTGTGTTTTCATTTTCATTAAATTCTAAAAAATCCATAATTTATTTATTTCTTCTTTTACCACGCTATCTTTTAATAGAGCATTGTTTGGTTCCATGTGTATATGGGCTTTTTGTTGTCTTTATTGTTATTAAAGACCAACCTTAAACCATGGTGATCTGATAGGATGCATGGGAGTATTTCAATCTTCTTATATCTGTTGAGGCATGTTTTGTGACCAATTATTTGGTCAGTTTTGGAGAAAGTGCTGTGAAGTGCTGAGAAGAAGGTCTATTCTTTTTTTTTTTAGGATGAAATGTTCTGTAGATGTCTATTAATTCCAATTGGTTCATAACCTCTGCTAGTTTCACTGTGTCCTTGTTCAGTTTCTGTTTCCATCATCTGTCCATTGATGAGAGTGAAGTGTTAAGGTCTCCCACTATTATTGTGTGGTGTGCAATGTATTTTTTGAGCTTTAGAAGGGTTTCTTTTATAAATATGGGTGCTCTTGTATTTGGAGCATATATGTTAAGGATTGAAATTTCCTCCTGTCAAATTTTCCCTTTAATGAGTAAAAAGTGTCCTTCCTTATCTTTTTTGACAACTTTTGGTTGCAAATCTACTTTATTCAATATTAGAATGACTACTCCAGCTTGTTTCTTGGGGCCATTTGCTTGGAAGGATTTTTCCCAACCTTTTACTCTGAGATAGTGTCTGTCGTTGTCTCTGGGATGAGTTTCATGTATGCAGCAAAATGCTGGGTTTGTTTATGTATCCAGTCTGATAGCCTATATTTTTTTATTGGGGAATTGAGTCCATTTGTGTTAACAGATATTAAGGAATAGTGATTGCTGTTTCCTGCTATTTTTGCTTTTAGAGGTAGAATTGTGCCTGTGTCTCTTTCTCCTTTTGGTTTTATTGCTTAGGAGTTTTCCTGTATTTATTAGGATGTAGTTCCCCTCGTTATATTGGGTTTTCCACATACAATTTGTTGTAGTGCTCGGTTTGTGGTCAGATATTGTGTAAATTTAGTTTTGTCCTGGAATATCTTGGTCTCTCCATCTATGGTGATTGAGAGTTTTGCTGGGTATAGCAGCTTGGGACAACATTTTCAAATTGTATTAAAAAGTAAACTATTCTGAAATATAAATTTATATATATTTATATCTATATGTTGAATCATACCTTGAGTTACATATCTTCTAGCTTCTTTGAGCATAATGATTTGGACATTCACACACTTAATACCAGTATATAGCCCATTAGTTTTTGGCTGAGTATATTTTATTTTGTGCATGTACAGTTGAGTTTCGCTTGTCCCGAATACTAGGGATCAGAAGTGTTTTAGATCATAAAAGTATTTCTCTTAAATGTTCTCTGAGGACTTATTGATTTTACACTTAGGTCTATGATCCATTTTGAGTTAATTTTACACGTGCTGCAAATATGAATCACGTTTTCTGCATAAGTATATCTAGTAGCATCACTTATTAAAATGTTATTATTTTTAGAGTAAATTGTCCTTGTACTGTTGCAAAAACAAATAGTAATTATAATTTTATGTTTATTTCTAGACTTTGATTTTTGTTCCAGTAACATATCTGTTTGTTTTGTTGTAAATATTACAGTATCTTCCTTATAATGCAATTTTAATAAGTATTAAAATTAGATGGTATTAATTCCTACCTTTTATGAACCTTATATTGCATATTCTAAGTCACTTACATTTTTATTTGTGTTTTAGAATCATTTTGTCAAATTCCAAAAAAAATTTCCACAAAGAATTTGAAAGAGACTTTGTTTAACCTATGAATCAATTTGTGAAGAATTTTTATTTGAACAATACAGAGTGTTTTGACCATGAATAAGGTATGGATCTTTTCATGTAGATTTTCTTCAGGATCTCTTAGCAATCAATGACTTATAGTATTCAACATAAAGATTTAATACATCCTTTTGTTTTGTACATCTTTTTTTTTATTTTTTTCAAAGAAATGTCCTAATAAAACTCTTTTGCACAATTAAATATTCAAGGCTCTTACATATTCTAAATATCTTTTATTGGATATATGTTTTACAGTTGTGCCAGTAGGTTATGTCAACTTGACACAAGCCTGGACATACATGGGAAGAAAGAAGCATTTAAAATAAGTTTGTTTGTTTGTTTCTTCTCTCATATATTACATCCTAACTGTAGTTTTCCCTTCATCCTCTCCTCACACTCCCTTTCCACTATCCTTTCTCTCCTAGATTCACTCCTCCTATGCTTCCCTTCAGAAAAGAGCAGACCTCCCCTGGATATCAACCAAACATGTCATATCATATTGCAATAAGACTAGCACATCCCATCATATTAAGGCTGGGTGAAGCAACACAGTAGGAGGAAAAGGGTCCCAACATCAGTCAAAAGAGTCAGAGACAGATCCCATTCCCATGTTAGGTGTCCCACAAGTATACCATGCTAAACAACTATAACAAGTACAGAGGGCTTAGGTCAGACCCATTCAGGCTCCCTGGTTGTCAGTTGATTCTCTCTGAACCTCTATGAACCCAGGTTAGTTGATTCTGTGGGCAGTGTTCCTGTAGTGTCCTTGACACCTCTGGCTCCTACAATCCTTCCTTCTCCTCTTCTGCAGGATTCCCTGAGCTCTGCCTAATGGTGGCTGCATGTCTCTTACATCTGTTACCATCAGCTGTTAGATGCAGTTTCTCAGATAAGAAAGCTTAACTGAGAAGGTTTAGTACCAAATTGGCTTGTGAGCAATGCTGTCGTGCATTTTTTTTTTTTTTTTTTTTTTTTTTTTTTTTTTTTTTTTGGATTGGTGACTAATTTGGCAGGGCTCAGCTCATTGGAGGAGGAGCTACCCCTGGATAGGATCCTGGATGGTATAATCAAGTAGGCTGAGCAAACCACAGATAGTAAGCCAGCCTGTATTGTAGTGTTCCTCATGGCTTCTACTTATTCCTGCCACCAGGTGCCTGCCTTGAGTCCCTGCCCTTAATTCCCTCAGTGATGGAGTTTAACCTGGGATCTGAAAGCTGCAATAAACCTTCCCTCTACAAGGTTCTTTTGACCATGGTGTTTTATCACAGCAATAGAAACCTTAACTAAGACAGCAATTGGGTTCTCCCAGTCTGTGATTGTCTTTTCTTTGTCTTAGCCTTGGAAGGAGTCAATTTTTAGTATTTTAGATGCCGTTGTAAATGGTATTTTAAAATTTCAGTTCCATTACTCTTTTTCTTCTCTTTTTTAAAAATTGGATATTCTCTGTGTTTTTCTTTTTTTAATTAAAATAATATTTTTATTCATTTTGTTAGCATTGCTTGTTTAGTACTATGGTCACAGAAACACATAATGTAAATTCTTATTTTTTTTTTTACTCATTTTTTAATTAGATACTGTCTGTATGGAAATTCTCTGTATTTACATTTTAGGTGTTATCCCCTTTCCTCCAAGCCAATCCCATTCCCCCTCCTCTTCCCATTGCTTCCATAAAGGTGCTCCCTCTCCCAACCTCCCTCTCCCACTTCTGTGCCTTGGCATTCCCCTACACTGGGAAAATAAGCCTTCCCTGCATCAAAATCTTCTCCTCTCATTGATGCAGAGAATGACATCCTCTGCTGCATATGCACCTGGAGCCATGGGTCTCTCCATAAGAACTCATTGGGTGGTGTTTTAGTCCCTAACTCCTTCATTGGGATCTCTGTATTCAGTGTGATGGTTAGCTGCAGGCATCCTCCTCTGTATCAATATGGCCCTGGCAGAGTCTCTGAGGAGGCATCCATATCAGATTCCTGCCAGTAAGCACTCCTTGGCATCAGCAATAGTGCATGGGTTTAGTGGCTGCCTATGGGGTGGATTCCCAGGTGAGACAGTCTATGAATGATCTTTTCTCCAATCCCTGATCCTCTATTTGTCCCATTATTTCCTCCCATGAGTGTTTAGTTTTCCCTTCTAAGAAGGACTGAGGCATCCACCTTCTGAACTTCCTTCTCTTTGTGACTGGGTTACCTCACTCAGGATAATACTCTCTAGTTCCATCCATTTGCTTAGGAATTTCAGAAAGTCATTGTTTCTAATAGCTGAGTAGTACTCCATTGTGTAAATGTACCACACTTTCTGTATCCGTTCATCTGTTGATGGGCATCTGGGTTCTTTCCAGCTTCTGGCTATTATAAATAGGGCTGCTATAAACATGGTAGAGCATGTGTCCTTATTATAGGTTGGATCATCTTTGGGGTATATGCCCAGGAGTGGTATAGCTGGGTCTTCAGGTAGTATTATGTCCAATTTTCTGAGGAACTGCCAGACTAATTTCCAGAGTGGTTGTAACAGCTTCCAATCCCACCAACAGTGGAGGAGTGTTCCTCTTTCTCCACATCCATGCCAGTATCTGCTGTCACCTGAGTTTTTGATCTTAGCCATTCTGATTGGTGTGAGGTGGAATCTCAGGGTTGTTTTGATTTAAATTAAATTTCCCGATGACTAGGGATGTTGAGCATTTTTTTAGGTGCTTCTCAGCCATTCAGTATTCCTCAGTTGAGAATTCTTTGTTTAGGTCTGTACCCCATTTTTTAACTCTTTTAGTGTGCAGAGAAGTTAAAATAAAAACCTAGTATGTATTAATGATGTGGCTTTCAGCTTTGCAAATATCTTTACCTTTTGAAAATGTAGCCAGTTTTCTGCATTTTTAATTGAACAACTTTATTTTAAAAAACAAAGATAAATGTACAGATTTTAAGCATTTTTGCATAAAAGTATATGAATACATTTTTGTCGGTGCTTGGTTTTTTTAAAGGTTTGATAGTATGCATCAAGATCTTACTAGTTACAATGAGCATAAAGTACATGTAGAACAAGATGTAACCTGGAATTAGTTAAAGTTTTCTTGGTGTGTAAAGTTTAAGCATAATGATTTTTCATTTTTTTATTTTCTTGAACTTCATATAGTCTGTGAGTTGTTTCTGGGGTGTTTAGAGCTTTCTGGGGTTAGTATCCAATTATCAGTGATTGCATATTATGTCTGTACTTTTGTAACTGGGTTATCTCACTCAGAATGATATCCTCCAGATGCATCCATTTTCTTAAGAATTTCATAAAGTCATTGTTTCTAATAGCTGAGTAGTACTCCATTGTGCATTTAAGCACTTAACTTGAATGCTTTATTGCCTTCTCCTTGCACAGTGACTCTGCTAGTTTATTTACTAGAAGCCTATTTCTTCTGATTCCACCAATTTATGCTAATAGATTTGTTCTTAACATTCCCCTATCCTTCTTGGTAATATTTGTTGAGTCTATTCTTATTGGGTTTTTTTTTTTTTTTTTGATTTTTTTTTTTTGCCTTTGCTTTTCTGAGACAGATTCTGTGTAGCCTGAGCTGAGAGCGGGCTGTGTAAGCAGGCTAGCCTTAAACTTGTGGTGACCCTCCCACCTTCTTCCAAGGGCTGTGATTGCATGTGTGAGCCACCATACTGACAGCCCTTATTCTTGATTTCTATAATTTTTATCTTCTCTCATTCCTAATATATGTAACCAAAACTTTAATAGTTCTTTTTTCATTTCTCTTACTTTCCCTATTGACTTTCCATTCATTTTTTAGCTTAATTTATCTAACTTTCCAATTCATAAGTGAAGTCTGATGTCACCTATCTGAGATCTTTCCTCTCTTTTTGTATGTATTTGATATGCTCAATTTCTATCACAAAGCACAATTAGGGTTTTTCCCATTTTGATATGTTTGCTTTTTTACTAGCTTAAATTAAGTGTGCAAATGGTTTTAATTTCTACCCATTCATACGAGTTGTGATTGATTCTTTTTTTTTCCTTCCATTGTTCTTCCTTATCCCTCTGCCCCACTTTCTCCCTCTTCATTACCAGAAATCTTTTAGTTTTGTGTTACTTCTTACTTTTCCCCAGCTTCCATGGATTAGTGATAACATAAGCTACTTTGTGAGTCTGGCTTATATCTCGTAATGTGATGATCTCCATTTCCATCCACTTTCCTGAACATGTTATAATTTCAGTTTTCTCTGTGGAGGACTATAACTCCATTGGCTGTATGTGCACCATATTTGCTTTATATACTCCTCCATTAGCCTCTAGCCTAAGTCTATAATTTGACTATAGTGCTGTAATAAACATGAGTGTGAAGATATCTCTATCGTAAGCAAATTTTGATTCTTTGGGAGTAAACCCAGAAATAGTGTGGCTGGACCATATGGAGATTAATTGTTTGTTTTATTAGGAGGGTTCATATTGATTTTTACAATATTGGACACATTTACATTCATACCAGCAATTATTAGGGTTCACTTTTTCCCTGCACCATTGCCCAGAATTCACCGCTGTTTGTTTTAATTGATTGTAGCTCTTATGAATGGACTTGGATTAAATCTCTGTGTAGGTCGTGTGCATGCCCACATGGGTGCATTTGTAAATCCACCATTTGAAGGTGAGCTGCTGAAGAGTTACCTCAAGTGACTGAGCGCGGTCTAGGTATCTGAGAAGTTCTAGACCTGGGTTATAGAGTGAGAGTCTGTCTCAGAAAAACAAAGACGAAAAAGAAGAAAGATAATGCAGGTGTATGTGTATGCTGTGTATGCTTGAGTGTGCTCATGCATGTGCATGAACATATGCATGTCATGTTTGCATTGTTTGCATGTGTGTGGGGAGAGGGTATTAGTTGTTTCCTTTATTTTCCACGAGTATTTTACAGGGTTTTTTTTTTTTTTTTTTTTTTTTTTTTTTCTGGCACTCTGTAAGCTTAAGCTGTCTTTTCACTTAATTGATCGCATTTTATTTACCTAAAAAAGTTATGACATTAAGTAGAAGATATGGGAGAGGTTGGAGTGTATAATAGAGAATGGGTGTAAGCATGAGCCTATTTCCTCAGATACAGGTATAAAATTCCCTCGGGTAAACTAAAACAAGACAAAACAAACCCTTTCCAGTTCCTTTTTGTCTTTTGATTCATGTGTTAGCGTGCCATTTGATTTAGCTTCCAATTACTAATAAATTTTCCAGATACTGTTTTTTATTAGAATCTACTTATTTATTTATTTTTGCTGTTGTTTTTCAAGACAGGTTCTTTCTATGTAGCCCTGGAACTCACTATGTAAAGCAGACTAGCTTCAAACTCAAGAGATCTACTTGCCTCTGCCTCCTGAATGATAGGATTAAAGGCGTGTGCTTGTGATTTAAAAATACATGCCTGGCCTATATTTTTAACAGTCTTATTTGAGAGTTTCCTGCATGGTTTGACCACATTCACGCTCCCTCAAGTTACCCCCTTTCCTACCTAGTCCATTTAATTTCATTGAAATCAGAATACATACTTGTTTGTCTTGAATATACCTTTTGTTTTAGGTATAGTGAAGGTTATTTTTAAATTTAGTACATATCAATTAGGATATTCTTGATAAAGTATCCCTTTCAAAATTATCAGCACATACAATGTTAGTTGCTTGGAAAGTTGTCTGTCTGTGGTTAATATAGTCACATATCTTCCAATAGTCACTGTTAGTATGAGCTATCTAGGACTCAGATTCCCATAGCTATTATAACAAATTTTAACTTTAAAACAATCAGATATTGGTGGCTTAAGGAAGAGATTAAGAAAGTAATTTCTTTACCTCAGTTCTGGAGACAGGAAGTCTGAAAATAAGGTATATGCAAGAGTACTCTCCTGGCTCTTAAGAGACGTGTGTTCCCTATGTTTTCTACCAATGCTATCTATCTGTCATCATTGTTTTTGGCATGTGGCTGCAATGTTTCTTTGTTTCATATTCACATTGCCTTCTTCTCTGTGTGCTTGTGTCTACATTCCCCCTTCCCATATCTCCTGTAAAGATGCATGTGATTGTACTTAGGACCCTCTTGGCCAAGCTCCGCTCCTCAACATCCACAAATTAATCACATCTTTTGCCACGTAAGCTAGCACGTGCATGTTCTTGTGATATAAATATGAACATAGCTTTATTTAACCACCATATAATTCCCTACACATGTTATGTTCTCCCATTGTTTTAATTTAGCTAATCTGTGTACCCATATTTGATGTGGATTTATTACATAAAAAAGCATACTGTTAGATCCTATTTTTATACAAAAGTATAAATAAATATTTTTATAAATAAAAACATACAGAGGCAGTTTCCTCACATGTTGCACCAGTGGTGTTCCATAGAATAACCAAGCAAGCACTGCAGCTTTAAGGAGTTCTCTTTCTGTGTAGTACTCTTCTTTATGATACTTCCAGTACTCTCAGCCCTGTCTTCTCCAGACAGGGAGTCCTCCAGGCTCCCACTGCTTTTTCCTGTGTCACAATGAAGACTCTCCTAATGATCAGAAATTGTCATAGAGCATGCCGTGAGAATTTCTCCTCTTTGATGGATCACTATTGTCTGTTTCCTAGTGCCTTGAAAGTTTTTCATGTCATTTATCCAATATTCAGTTATTGTAAGTAAAATTATAAATGTAGGCCCTTATTCTATATGGACAAAAATTGGCGATGCTAAATGAGTTTTAAAGTATAAATGTATTAAAATGATATAAAATTTAAAATTAAGTTAATCACTTTCCCTGGCTGTATTTCACATATTCAAATGTTAGCTGCAGAAAGTAAATATTGTATTAGGTAGCACAACTTTGTGTGCACTAAAACAGTTTGTCTTTTTATTCTCCGAACATACTCATGTACACTAGTAAGTATTGACCTAAAATTTTCTTTGATGAAATAGGTAATGCAATGGATTTCCTTTAGTTAGATCTTGGTTGGTACATTTATTTAAATAGTTAAATTAGCAAGGCATCAAAGTGATAGGCCATTGAATCTCATACCATGAATTATACTGTCACGTGGTAGCTGAACAAAGCAAATGACTGGAGTGATATTTTTAAACACCCTAGATAAAATTTGAAGTGTAATATATAATAGCTACTTCCACGAGTTTGCTTTTGGGTATATTTGAACACTTGACAGAAAATTGAAATTTCTTTCTCTCTAATAGGTGCGCTCTCTCTCTCTCTCTCTCTCTCTCTCTCTCTCTGTGTGTGTGTGTGTGTGTGTGTGTGTATGTGTATGATGTGTGTGATGTGATGTGACATGTATGTGTGCACATGCAAGCATGTATATTTTACTCTTTACTAGTTTCCCTATCATATTCTCCAATTACTTACACCTCCCCTTCATAAGAACAGCCATAGTTTATGTGCTTTCCTTTGGACTCCTTTTAAGCTATATAAAAGTTATAGCAAAACAAAGCTGAGGGACACACAATTCCCAATAAATTTTTTTGACAAATTTGTGGTGAAAAATATGTGATACACCTCAACAACAACAACAGACATAGAGCTACATAGTGTAGATTAGACAGCCCAGAAGTAAATGATCACATATATGACTAGTGACTTATGACAAGGGTAACAAGATCATTCAGTGGAGGAAAGACCCACATTGAAGCTTGGGAACTGGTCCTGCAGTCTCTAAAAATAGAGTTGTAAGGGCAAGTGAGATGTCTCAGTACATAAAAGCACTTGGCACATAAGCCTGGCAATCTGACCCTCAGAGCCAATGTAAAGATAGAAGAAGCTACTCTACAAAGTTGTCCTCTAATCTTCACACATGTGCTGTGGCCTGTGCACCCATGCATAAACATCATGTACATACTCATAATGACAATAAAGAATCAAATGACGAGTTATACAGTTGAAAGATAACTTTCTAAAAAAGCCTGGTCTCCCCTGCCATTTCTAGGGCAGGCTGATGGCAGCTTTAGGAGCAGATGCTGTAGATCTTGGACAGGAAATTATACCCTCTCTTTCCTTTTCCTCAGTCTTACTACATCAGATTCTCTCGTGGTTACAAAGAGTTTTAAGGTAGAAATTATATATATATAAGCTTCTTTTCTGTAGCATCTTTAGCGTCCTATCATAGTCATAAAAATATTTCACAGGCTAGATAGGTAAATAAATGAAAGGGAGCCAAAGGGAAGAACTTCTAGGCTGATTTGTGAAACACTTCATTTGTCTTTGCTGTCATTTGCTTATAAAATTTTTCTTCCTTTATATTTTTTCCTTTTATTGGATATTTTCTTTATTTACATTTCAAATGTTGTCTCCTTTCCCAGTTTCCCTCCGAATCCCCCATCTCATTTTCCCTTCCCCTGCCTCTATGATGATGCTCCCCCACTCACCCAACCACTCCCTCCCACCTCCCTGCCCTAGCATTCCCCTATACTAGGGCATCAAGCCTTCACAGAACCAAGGGCCTCTCCTCCTATTGATGCTTGATAAGGCCATCCTCTGCTACATATGTGGCTGGAACCATGGATCCCTCCATGTGTACTCTTTTGTTGGTGGCTTAGTCCTCAGGAGTTCTGGGGGTTATGGTTGGTTGGTATTGTTGTTCTTCCTATGGGGTTGCAAATCCTTTCAGCTCCTTCAGTCCTTTCTCTAACTCCTTCACTGGGGCCCTGTTCTCAGTCCAATGGTTGGCTTCAAGCATCTACCTCTGTAGTTGTCAGGCTCTGGCAGAGCCTCCCAGGAGACAGCTATGTAGTTCTCCCACTCAAAGTCACTTAATTCTTAAATCCCCCCAAATTCAGGTTCCCCCCATACCATCTCACACCGGAGACCCCTCCAGATCTATGCTGCCTTGTCAGGTAACCTCCTTGAGCGATATAGGCATTTCTACTACCAGATGATAATGGTGCACCTGTTTCATCCAAGCATTCAAGAGGCAGAGGAAAAAAGATCTCTCAAGTTTGATGTGAGGCCAGCCAGAGTGAGTTCTAACCAGGACAGCCATGGCTACAGAGAATCCCTGTCAAAAAAGAAAGAGAGAGAGGGGGGGGGGGGAGAAAAAACCTAGCCAGGTAGTATGACACATATATTTCTTTAATCCCTGCACTTGTGAGGCAGAGGCAGGTAGATCTTGGAGGTCAAGGCCAGCCTGGTCTACAAAGCGAGTTCCAGAAGTTAGAGTTGGTACCCAAGGGGTAAGAGTTGCAGAAGTGAGCTTAATGAACTCTGAGTCAGGTAGAACACTTTTAACTTCCCGCTTCTTCTCACCATATCCATGCATTGCACACCAACCATGCAGGATACTACTTTCCCACTTCAAGAAAGCTTGTTGTCTCCCCAGGGACAGTTTTGGGTCATCCCACAGTTGTTTGCCTTTATGTACTATAAGGCACAGAAACATAAGGCAACTCTGTCTTGAGTCACTGTATCTCTTGTTCATCATAGCTCAAAGTTAGTGCCCTTCAAATTACTATTTTGAGGAAAGCAAAATCCTCTGCTAGAGGAGAAGACTACTTTTTAATGCCCAGTATACATTTAGAACTAAGTCAGATGAACTTTCCTTGAAAATGATTGAATAATCATACATGAACTGTAGACAGCAAAGCATGTCCTTTAGAGGTTAAGAATGTTGATTTTTTTTACTGGCTTTTGGGACCCATTTTCTCCTACCTTAAGGGGAGGTACCTAATCTTACTGCAAATTGCTGTGCCATGTTTGCTTGATATCTATGGGTGGCATGCCATTTTCTGAAGAGAAACAAAGGAGGGATGAATAAGGAGGCAGAGGAGAGATGGCATGGAGTGGGAGTAGAGGGAGGGAAAATGCAGTTAGGATCTAAAATAATAATTTTAAAAATCATCTATTTGAAAAACAGAAAATAAAAGGCTTTGCTCATGAGCTGGATTGATATAATTCTTTCAAACTTATTTAGGCAGATTTTAGTTTGATGTTAGCCTATAAAGCTCTCATTTTCCTCATTTGTAAATGGATATAAATAGTACATTTTTCATAGGATCATTATGAGGGTTGAGTTAATCATATAAAAGTCTTAGGATGGAGAGCTTAGTAGATAGTAAGTATCCAAAAAGGTTATTTTTATTAACACCATTTAAAAATTATAACTATGCTTGATATACTGTTAGATAATACTAAAGAATATAGAGATATGCTCCTCCTATCAGCAAGTTCACAGTTTGGTGGGGAAATATATATATAATTTATGTGATGGTGTATTTGACAGGTGTCCTGAAATGTTAGCTGCCGTTGAAGGAGAAACTTATAATATGAAAAATGACTCTTGAAATGGTAGCATCTCAGGACACTTGTAAAGTATCCTGTATGCTTCATTCCATTAACATGTACTGAGACTATAAATGCTCAAACAACCCGATGCATGTTTCTTGTATTGGGAAGTGAAGAAACTGGGGCTACAGACTTCACTCTTGGACTAAGATACTTCTAATGTTTTTCACAGACAAAGTATGTGGTCCGTTGTGGTAGATATTTTTAAAAAAGGGGGTGCACAACCAGTTCCTGTTTGTGCCACTAAGGGCTACTTCTGGTTCTCTCTCACACAGGCCTTGGTTCCCACGATAGTTCTGGCACCATAGGGCTATATGGAACTTTCTTGCCTTAATTTATCTTAGCAGCTTCACATTGGCCCCAGAGTACTCTCTGACCTGAGTGATCTGTGAGCTATTCCAGCATGGTACCTTGTCACATCACTTTCACTCACAATTCCCTTGGCAGGTTGTTACCATGCCAGGGTCAGTTATCCCAATTCCGTGGCAGGCTTGGGGTGTCCCGCCACTGTACCTTCTCTTGAATTCAATTAAACACCACATAATACCTCTGATCCAAATAACATGATATAATTTCCCATCTAGATAGCACAAAATCCTTTACATACCCATCCCTTAAAATATTCATAACAACCTGTATCTATGCATAGAAAAGAATCTTAACATCTGCTTCCATGTTGCTCCAGCTCCTCCTCCTCAATCTGGCTCCTTCTCCTCCTTCTAAAACTTTGTTCCCACCCATCCTTCCTTCTTGTCCAATGATAGGCCTTGTTTTATCTAGTACCTGTCTTCCTGCATAAAGATATCTTACGGTCATGTGTTTGTTCTGTAACAGTATCTCTAGTAGCTGAGATGGGCCTGGAATTCCATATTCTCCTATTTCCAGGTGATTTTTGATATCTCAATGTTGGTTTTAGATGCGTTGACCACTATGCCTGACTTTTAGCTTTGGTTATTATTGTCCTTTGTTTTGATTTTTAAGATAGTATGAGTGTCTGTTGAAAGATCTAGTGTTGCTTGCTTCAGTTCATATAGAGACAATTATGAGCAGAGGTTTCATAACTCCCATCATAGATATGTTTCTCTCTTTAAAAAAATCTACCCAGTTCTTTAAATAGTATTTTTGGGAAGAATTTCATACAATGTATGTTGATCATATTTATTGATCACCATCTTTTTTCCAAACCCATCCCCATCCAACTTTCTTCCTATTAAAAAAAAAAACAGACTCTAATGTGGGCTGCCCAAATATTCTTGGGTACAGGGGCAACCTTTAAAACATATGCAGTCAGCCTACCAGGAGTCACTGCAGTTTTTTATTCTAGTTTCAATAACTAAGGTATGGTTATGATATTGAAAGAACTAAATGATCTATAATGCTTTGTCAAATAATCTATAATGCTTTGTCATATTCTCAAGATCATGTAAAGCTTTATTATGAATTAAAATTGAACTAAAGGTTAAAAACATTATTATTTAATGATGCTGCACTCTTCATTTTGGGAGTATGTTACTCCTTCCATTGTATCATTTTTTATTGTGCAGAATATATTCTTCAATTAAAATATTAGTTTTCTTTTTTTAAACTACAGTTTCCTTCTTTCGGCAGTGGTTATGAAAATGACAGTTTATTTGCAATTGGTTATTTTGTATGATTCATGAAGAAACACTTTAAAAATAACTTTGTAATAACGACAGAAAACTGTTTCTTCGCGATTGTGAATCATCATAATTATTTTTGAACATTTGGTAAATCCTATTTCTGTGAACTTTAAGAACTTTAAAAGCCTTTGCAAGCCTGTTCAAGGCTACCCTTAATGGATTCTCCAAAGGTCTCATTTTGTAAAGAAAATGGGTTTAAGTTAAAAGGCAAAAAATGGGACATAAAATGTGGTGATAATATGTGTGTGTCCCAACACCATCATCTTTTCACATTTTCTTTTGATAAGTGCAGATGAATCAGGGATTAATGTGAAAAGAACTACTATGGATCCTTCTGAAGTAGACTGTCCTGTGCTTCTGGATGCAAGAGACAAGTGGGAAGGAGGCTGCATAGTGAAGTCTGTCGGCTTCACAAGAAAAGGTGAGGCTACCCTGCCAAATTTTAACACAAGACCTGAAATGGAGTAATAAATGTGCTTCCTTAAGAAAGGAAAAAAGACTATTTTAATGGTAACATGGGTTATGTGTGATATATTGTCATTTGTTTTAGGTTTATTTAGTTGAACTGATTTTTCAACTTTAAGTTTGTAATGACAGTTTTGGGATTGTGGAAGATACCACACTGAATTCTACAGAATGAACACACAGCTGTTACCTTCATTTTCCCCAAAGGCTATTAACAGTTTGTCTTAAAGTGATGGATTTTATCCTACTGCACATATCATGAGCAATCATAAAGCTTACCAATTTTGTGAGGAAAATCTGAATTCTGATCATGTATATAATTACCACATTTTCTTGATATGAATAATGATGACTAGAGTTTCCAAATTCAACTGGAAGCCACGCGTTGTGGCTCATGCTTACAGCCTTCACATTCAGGAGACTGAAGGCTATATTTGAGGCCAGCCTGGGCTAGAAACCGAGTTCCAGAACAGCCTGTGATAAAGTGAGATCTTGCCAAACAAAAAATAAAGAACTTGCCTGGAATGTCCTAAAGATTATATAAATAAAATATCCCTGAACTATGAACTACTGTAATACCTATTACTTGCTTAGTATCCAGACTAAAACCTAAAAATTCAAATATAGACATTAATAGTAAGCTAAATCATGTTTTTTCATAAGCTCCCCAAATACCCTAACTGCCATGAACCTTTTCCCTCCTTCCCCTTCGTTCTTCTTGACCCAGGTGCTTAAACTTACTATGTTGCTTCATGGGTCTTGGGGATTGGTTTTAGTTCAAATGCCTACCCCAGTCTCTTCTCTTTAGACAATTATACCACCTTCCCAGTTGCTATTCCTCTTCTATGCTTTCTTACTGGAAACTATTTGAGAATAGATTTGTTCTTCGTGGGTTCCAGTTCAAGCATCTAAATGCAAATAAACAAGAACTTTCTCTAGAAAGCTTAATAGTCCATTGACATTATAAGGAACAATATATTTGGAGTTGGTAAGAACCACATATATTCCTAAAATTCTAATATCTTCTAAATATTAAAAAGAAGGCTAATGGACTACTGATTGCAAAGGCATTGATATGGTCTCATTTGAAAAGCATTTATGTATTAGCAGAGAGCTCCTAGAAATAGTAACGCAAAGAAAGAGTTCTATTGTGACTGACATCTAATATTGATTTCATAACTGGTCAGTGTGCTAAGAACAAGTGACTAAGACCCAGGTAACATCACAAAAACTTCAAGAACTGGAACACAGGGAGGAGTACTGGGAGATGTTGTCTTCTGGACATGAAGCAGCTATTACACCCATGAACTTACAGCATCATTATTACCTGCTCAACATCCACACAAGACTGGGCTTGTCAACATTTCATCATGTTTAGGGGAAATACTTATAAGGCTCCCTCTCTCCCAGAAGAACTATAGAGGACTAAAAGTTGTAGGATAAAAGTTCTCAATCTGGGTATCATGACTCCTTTGGTAAACCTTTGTCTCCAAAAATATTTACATAACTGTAATGTTGCTACTCTTATAAATCATAATCCTCTGCTATATATGCAGCTGGAGCCATGGGTCCCTCCATGTGTATTCTTTGGATAGTGCTTTAGTCCTCATGTTGTGATGACCCCAAACGTAACATTATTTCAGTTGCTACTTCATAACTCCCTGGGAACTCTGGTTGTTATTGTTGTTCTTAGGAAGGTTGAGAATAAGTGTTATAGAAGGAATGAGTCATATTCTTCAGTGATGTAGCCACTGGTGTATTGTTTCGTTTTAAGCAAATAACTCAACATCCAGGCTTGTGCAGGCAACTCTAATTAAGTATATTGTGTTACCAGGTGTGGTAGTATACATCTTTAATCCCAGAACTCCAGAGGTAGAGGCAGGTGGATATGTACGTGTTCAAAGACAACCCTGTTTTACATACCAAGCTTCAGGCCAGCCAAGGCTACATAGTCAAGACTCTATTTCTTTCTAGCTATTTCAAAGTTTCAAGCCTTATATCTTTTATCCATTTTTGAGTGTTTATACGGGGTAAAAGATATGGATCTAGTTTCATTCTTCTTCATTTATATATGTTTTCAAGACACTATTTGTAGAAGAGACTTTATACAATGTACATGTTCTTATTTGTGTACTTTGTTAGCCTGCTGCTATGTGGCCCATTTGTATAGAGGAATTTTAATCCAGCAACATGGCCATTCAGGCAAGGACCATCTGCATGTGGAATGCAGACATGGCCTCAATTACTGTATGATCTGGGCAGAATACAGACATGCTCTTAGTATACACCTGTAATCTCTAACAATGAAGGTAAGTCTAGTTTGTAGAAGGAAACAGCCATGTTTGAAAGTGATGTCTAACTGAGGGGCAGACAAAAGTGACAAATCAGAGAAAGATCTGACAGAATGAGTCACATTCCCAGTTCACATAAGAACAGCCCAGGGGAGAGAGGCTACTTATACAGGGGAGAGAAAGGGGAAGGAGGGAGAGAGAGAGGACAGACAGACAGACATGGGGTGGCAGAGGGGGAAAGAGGAGAGAGGTAAAGGGAAAGAGAACAAAAGATAGGGAGGGAGGTGGTGGGTGTGTATGGCAGGTTTACACAAACAGGTTATAAAGAGCAATAGCTAGACACAGGTGAAGAAAGAAAAGGAGCCAGATGATTAGACTATATTACCAAAGTTAGTATGAGAACAATTCAATCAGAATCTGAAAGAAGACAGATTGAATCAGTCAGCTTGAAAAGACTAGATTGTATGGAGGCGAGGAGCTTCTGGGCTTAGGCATAGGGATAGTTAGAACATTGAAGGGAACACTTTGGGCTCAGTGCCAGCTGTGTATTCACAGAGCTTGGGTACATCTCTCATCTCATCACTTCCTCTGAGGGAATAAAAGTCACCTTTAACATATTCCTAGTTTGGATTTAAAGGAAAAAATCAAGCAAAGTGATTTCACATCAGAGAAAACAATTCCCTTTACTAATGAGAAAATGATTCTCAATGTTTATGAATTGGTACATTGTCAGTGGATATTATTAATATTTTCTAGCTCTATGTAGTGATCTGTCCTTATAACCTTAACACTCCAGCAGGATCACTAAATTCAAGGCCAGCCTGGACTGTATGTTGAGAGCCTGTATTTGCTGGGAAGGGAATCTTCATAGTTAGTAAAATTGGCAGGACACTGCTAAATTACATCTCACCCTCTGTATAGTCATTGTTGGGTAAATATGTAATTATGGAACTGGAGCAATGTGTCTGCAGTTCAAGAACCAGTATAGCTTTCTTGCAGATGAGCTGAGTTTGTTTTCCAGCATCCGTGTAGACTGCCTCACAATAAATAACCTTTAACTCAGAGGATCTGACCCCATGTCTTCCTTCTGCACCTGCTCACGAATTGTGTTACATTCCCCTACCCAACACACATAATTTAAAAAAATAAACTAATTATTTCTAAATGGTAATATAGACATGTTTAGTAATATTCTTCCAATTCATGATCATAGAATTCTTTTCATCTTCTAGTGACTTCTTCAATTTTTTTCTTCAGTATCTTTGTTTTTAATTGTAAACATCTTTTACCTCCTTGATTACCTATATATTTTTCAAAGTTATTATAAATAAAACTGAGTAGTATTCCATTGTGTAAATGTACCACAATTTTTGTATCCATTCATCTACTGAAGGACATCTGGGTTCTTTCCAGCTTCTGGCTATTATAAATAGAGCTGCTATGAACATTGTGGTGCATGTATCTTTGTTGTATATTGGAGTGTCTCTGGGGTATATGCCCAGAAGTGGAATAGCTGATCTTCAGGTAGTACTATGTCCAATTTTCTGAGGAATCGCCAGACTGATTTCCAGAGTGGTTGTATCAGTTTACAACCTCACCAACAGTGGAAAAGTGTTCCTCTTTCTCCGCAACCTCGCCAGCATCTGCTGTCATCTGAGTTTTGGATCTTGGCCAATCTGACTGGTGTGAGGTGGAATCTCAGGGTTGTTTTGATTTGCATTTCCCTGATGGCTAAGGATGTGGAGCACTTCCTTAGATGTTTCTCAGCCATTCGATATTCCTGAATTGAGAACGTTTTGTTTAGCTATGTACCCCATTTTTTAATAGGTTTTTTTGATTCTCTGGTGTCTAGCGTTTTGAGTTCCTTGTATACCTTGGATATTAAGCCTCTATCTGATGTGGAGTTGGTAAAGATCTTTTCCCAATCTGTTGGCTGCCATTTTGTTTTCTTGACAATGTCCTTAGCCTTACAGAAACTTTGCAATCTCATTAAGTCCCATTTGTTAATCTTTGACCTTAGAGCTTGAGCCATTGGTGTTTTGTTCAGAAAATTTTCTCCTGTGCCTATGTGTTCTAAGGTTTTCCCTACTTTCTCATCTAATAGTTTCAGTGTATCTGGTTTAAGGTGGAGATCTTTGATCCACTTACACTTGAGCTTTGTACAAGGAGATAAGAAAGGGTCTATTTTCATTCTTTTGCATGCTGTCTGTAATATATTTTGACCATACACTTTTGCCTCTCCAAGTCCTCCTTAACCACCCAACTTTATATTATTTTTCTCCTGTTCTAAAAAATGCTCCTCCACACACAAATAAAAAACTAAACATGGAGTCCATTTTGTGTTGGTCAACTGCTCCTGGACATGGAACCCTAGAATATGATTTATATACAGTTCAGGTGCAAAACATTATCAATCCTTTCATTGCTTCCTCTGAAATAATGTGATTTCTGTCTTTAACTGTGTTCTTACGTCATCCCATTAATTGCTTTGGACACTGAATTAAGTGTGCAACTTCGAGCCCCAAGTTTGTCCACTTGTATGGTCATCCTAATGAATTTCCTGAACTGGATTTGCAAGTGTTTAATTGATGTTTTGTGCATTTATGTTCATCTGGGAAACTGGTCTGTAGTTTACCTTTTTGAGACTTATCTGTTTTTTTTTTTTTTTAATCAGAGCAATATTGAATTCATAGGCTGAGTTACTAGTTTACCTTGACTTTCTATTTTGTAGAACAGTTTTAAGAATATCAGTGTTAACTCTTCCTTAAAAGTTTGATAGAAGTTAGCAGTCAATTGGTGTATCTTTAGACTTTGTGGATAGAATTTTTTTTCCTTCAGCCTCATTTCTTGCTACTGATCTGGTTTAAGTTGTTTATATATTTTTTTATGTAATTTTAGTAGGTTATATGTGTTCAGAAAGTTATCATTTCCTCTATATTTTTAAGCATATATAGTTTAAACTTAGGGGTCTTTTTATTCTTTGGGAGTTTCACGTCATGCACCCCAATCTCAGTCATTTCACAGTCCTTCTACATCTGACCTCCATTGTCCACATACAAAATAAAATAAAATAAAACAAAAACAAAACCATCTTGCTGACCCCTCTGGAGACGTCTCTTACAAGCATCACAGCCTTTGTGTGTCCAGTTCCACTGTGCATGTACCATTTCACTCCTCCTTACAAGTTTTCAGATTATTTCCTAACTTTCTCAATTTTATTTAAACATGTAACATCTAGTTTTCATTTTAAATTTGGATCTCTCTTCCTTCTCTCTCAGTTTGTTCATCTGTGGTAGTATTAGTATTACTAGTCTTTAAAAAACATTTTATTGATTGATTATATGTAGTTTTCTTTTTAAAAATTAATTAAAATTGTTTATTTAATAAATTATTTACTTAAAAAGGCGAGTATTTAACAATATACCCTTTTATCAGACCTAGAGCAGACAAAAATGCAGAATAGCCCCTAGGTCTAGCACTC
>NC_137970.1:90680399-90720050 GCF_963924665.1 Micromys minutus
CTCAAAGAAACTATATAATGAATCTGATAAGTTTACTTGTAGCTCAAACATATTACCAAAAAATCTCAGTGAAAACATCACATTGGTTTAGTAGGGTACATGTATACATGCATGAATGCGTGCATGTATACATGTATATATATATATATATATATATATTACATGTGCTTGCAAAAAGTTTGCTGTGTTGTTGCTGTTATTTGCAGGGAGTCATCCTTGCCAAGATAATTAAGAGGAGGATAATAATTCAATTTCTAAAGTCATTGTACGTACCTTTAAAATGTGAACGATATATTTCATTTATAGAGTGTTAAAATTAATGCTCTATAAAACTGTTAGCCAAAGCCTAAGGTCTGTTGTGAGCACATTTATTATTTGCTCTTTCTAACTCTATAAAGAATTGAGTTGGAATTTTGATGGGAATTGCACTGAACCTGTAGATTGCCTTAGGCAAGATGGCCATTAGTACTAAATTAATCCTGTCAATCCATGAACATGGGAGATCTTTCCATCTTCTGAGATCTTTGATTTTTTTTCTTCAGAGACTTGAAGTTCTTGTCATACCGATCTTTCACTTGCTTGATTAGAGTCACACCAAGGTATTTTGTATTATTTGTGACTATTGTGAACAACAACAGCAAAAAAAAAAAAAAAAAAAAAAAACAGGATAGCAAAAACTAATCTCAACAATAAAAGAACTTCTGGGGGAATCATCCCTAACCTCAAGATGTATTACAGAGCAATAGTGATAAAAACTGTATGATCTTGGTAATGAGACAGACAGGTAGATCAATGGAATAGAACTGAAGACCCAGAAATAAACCCACATACCTCTGGTCACTTAATCTTCAACAAAGGAACTAAAACCATCCAGTGGGAAAAAAAGACATTTTCAACAAATGGTGCTGGTTCACCTGACAGTCAGCATGCAGAAGAATGCAAATCAATCCATTTTTATCTCCTTATACAAAGCTCAAGTCCAAGTGGATCAAGGACCTCCACATAAAACCAGGTACACTGAAACTAACAGAAGAAAAAGTGGGGAAGAGCCTCAAAAACATAGGCACATTAGTTGAACAGAACATCAGTTGGCTTATGTTCTAAGATCAAGAATCGACAAATGGGACCTCATAAAATTGCAAAGCTTCTGTAAGGCAAAGGACACTGTCAATAGGACAAAACAGCAACCAACAGACTGGGAAAAGATGTTTACCAATCCTATATTCAATAAAGGGCTAATATCCAATATATACAAAGAACTCAAGAAGTTAGACTCCAGAGGATCAAGTAACCCTATTAAAAATGGGGAACAGAGATAAACGAAGAATTCTCAATTGAGGAATGTGGAATTGCCATGAAGCATCTAAGGAAGTGCTCTACATCCTTAGTCATCAGGGAAATGCAAATCAAAACAACCCTGAGATTCTATCTCAAGTAGAATCAAGTCAGAATGGCTAAGATCAAAAACTCAGGTAACAGCAGGTGCTTCTCTAAATTTTTTAATGTCAAAACAATACTGCATTGAGATACATTTGTAAAATATCAAGCAAATCTTGACTCTTGAATACAGTCAATCTTTTGCCCCATGGAAGTATAGCTATAAGTATAAAATTTCCCAGCCTCATGGCACAGTGGCATAACATGTCTAACTCCAGTTTTCACTGACTGAATATTCACTAAATGAAATGAAAATGTCACCTGCTTTCTAAGGTAATTGGCCATCTGCAGCTAAAAGGAGGGGTGGGGGAGTTGTTATTTGTTGGTGCAGTAAAGCCTTAGAACATTTGCAGCAATTCAGGGAGAGACAGGCAAGTCTTTGGTCCAGAGGTATTATCAACTAAAATATGTCAGTCTTCACATGTAATATAACTCAGAAATTGCTAATGTACTGTTTATGTAAAGATATTTTAGACTGACATAAACTGTTCAGTGCTTTAGGAATATAGGCAAACTCAGTTCCTTTTTGTTAGCAATATCTCCACTACATAAGATCTGGTCTTTGGTCCCATTATCCAATACCTCCCTTAATCATTGTTATACTCACAGTAATTATATCATAAAAGGTCTCCAGATCATCCTGTTCAAATGTAACAGCTATGTTCTGCGATGTTCCAGGTGCTAAGGAACTTTCTTCCACAATTCTCATACTGATAGATTTCATTTTCCAAGTACATTTTGAAAAAGAACAGTGGGTAAGTTTTTTAAAAAAAATAGTTCAGGATGCTCAGGTCAGTTTTTCCTCCACAGGCAATCACTGCACCTCTTGCTGTAACTAATATGTGTTGTGAAATAGCACACAGGAATCTAGGTTGGGGTGGGGGAGACTTCTACTAAAGACAACAAGTGAAAGCTCACAATTTCTGTTTCGTGGTAATTCTGAGGTGCTGCAGTAAAACCTAAACTTTACATTGTGCCAGGACTGCTATGGCTCCAATTCATCTTCAGCTGGTCCCAGATTCTAAAAATCGTCAAGGTCAAAGAATCAGTGACAGAATTCTCCTAGGTGACAAAAATCAACATTTTCAGCCTTTAATTGTTTTCTTGCGTGCTTGCTGATGTTGAAAGAGCTGATTATCCTCTGTCTTCATAGCTGGATCTGGCTTTTCTTTCAGGCTCTGTCCTGATTAATTTTTCTAGTAATATTTTGTATGCTGAATAAGATGGTGGTTTTAATAGCAGGAGGCATCTCAAGCCCTTGTGTTACCACAGGGGCTTACTTAAATATGACTTCTCGGTCGACATTTATTTTTATAACACAAAGGTTCTCCAATAATATTGCATGAGCAGCATTTTGACAGTCCTAGGTTACCATAAGTAATAAACTATTGAGATACATAGGGCCTGATAGTACGGACCAGTAGTCCAAGCAGGTTATGACAACTTCCATTTTTAACTAGCTAAGCTCTGACATCTCACACCAATGGGAAAGAAGGATATAATGACACCAATAATGTTGCCCTTACAAAGCCCTCATGGCTGGTGCTCTTGCTATGATTTTATTGAGGTAGGATTTCTCAATTTAATCCTAGCTATCCTGGAACTCGCTCTATATACCAGGTTGGCCTCAAACTCATCTAGATCTACCTCCCAAGTGCTGGGATTAAAGATGTGTTGTGCCTGGCTAGAGCTGGTATTCTTTTTTTTTTTTTTTGAGGGGGGGGGAGTTATGGCTGGTTTTCTTCTTGTTATTATTTTTATTGTATATTTTACGTATTTACATTTTTGTTATTATTTTTTATTGAGGGCTGGTATTTTTAACAACAGACACAATAAGTATTTTTTCCCTCTCTCTCTTATCAAATCTTCGCCATTTATTTTTACCAATTACTTTTTAAGGGTTTATTTATTTATTACATGTGAGTACATTGTAGCTGTCTTTAGACACACCAGAAGAGGGCATCAGATCTCATTACAGATGGTTGTGAGACACATGTGGTTGCTAGAATTTGAACTCAGGACCTCTGGAAGAACAGTCAGTGCTTTTAACCACTAAGCCATCTCTCCAGCATCTACCAATTACTTTTAAGTTAGGCTTTTTCTTGCTTTTCCAAGACCTGGAGGTACAATATTAGGTTATTTGTTTGATGCCTCTAGAATATTTTGCACTCATAGCTTAACTCTTAGAACTAACTGCCTTAACTCCATCTCAGCAATTCTGATGCATTGCATGTATGAAATACATGTGCTTTCTAGCAACATTCTAACTTCTTTTTTTATTTCAGTGATTGCAGTGGTTTCATTAAGAAATGACCCCCATAGGCTCATATATTTTAATACTCAGTTCCCAATTGCTGGAACTGGTTGGGAAGGATTAGAAGGTGTGACTTTGTCAGAGGAAAGTTCTCCCTCCCTCCTGCCATCCTCCCCCTCTCTCTCCTGCCTGTAGATTAGGATATCACCTCTCAGCTACTGATCCAGTGCCATGCTGCCTGCAGACATATTCCCTACCTGGTGATCATGGACACTGCTACCCTCTAGAACTGAAACTGTAAGCCCCTAATTAGATGCTTTCTTTTATGTGTTATCTTGATAACTAAGATAGTGATCAACTGGTCATTTATGAACATATGGTTCAGGGCATGGGGAGATGGCTTGGTGGATAGAAAAACTTTCTGTGCAAGTGTGACAATCAAGTTTTGATCCCTAGAACCCATGTAAATCCTTGATGAACATGGTAACCTGCTTGTAATTTTACCATTTGGAAGGCAGGGATGGGATCTCCATAGCAAACTGGCTAGCTAGAAACGGTGTATAGGATATTTTTTCAAAAGTTGAGTGGCTGAGGTTTTGTGGACTTATATCTGGGTCTTATAATTTATTTCATTGATTTACATACCTGCTTTTTGTAGCCCTTTGAACCATGTATTTTATTATTCTGGACCTCTGATGTATCTTGAATATGAGATTTGACATTATTCTACTATTATGGCTTTTGCTGAGGGGTACTGCCTGGGGTTTTTATGATTCTGTATGAATTTTAAGATTTTTCCCATTCCTGTAAAAAAAAGGGGGACTTGGATTCCATTGAATCCGAATACAGCTTTTGGAAGGGTGGCCATTTTAAAATATTGATTATTTTGCTCCGTGATCACAAGATTTCCATCTTATCATATTTTCCTTGATTTATTTTTCCCTAGTATTTTGAAGTCTTCATTGTAGAGGTCTTTTACTTCCTTGCTTAAATTTATCCTGAGTTATTTTAAGGCTGTTTCAAGTGGGATTATTTTCCTAACTTTTTCTCAGTATGTTTATCATTGGCTACTGATTTTTATGTTTAACTTTGAGTCCTTCTATGTTTCTGAATATACCCATCAGCTCTCAGTGTTTTCTGAAAGAGTCTTCAGTATCTTCTATGTATAGAATCATGTTATCTTCAAATGGGATTATGTCTTCCTTCTTTCCTTTTAACCTCATATTTGTTTCCTTCTCTTGTCTTATTGTTCTAGCTATGACTCCAAGAACTATACTTAATAGGAATGGACACCGTGTACACCATTATCTTGTTCCTTATTGTAGTGAGACTACTTTGAATTTTTCCCATTTACTATCATATTAGCTATAGGTTTGTCATTCATAGTTTTTATTATGTTAAGATATGGTCCTTCCATCCATAATCTCTCTAGTTTTTTTCATGAAAATATTTTGCATTTTGCCAAAAAGCTTTCTCTGTTTCTATTCAGATGATCATTTTTAGTCTGGTCTTTGAGGCCACTTAGTGATGAATTACAGTTAGTAGTTTACATATTGTCTTAGTTGGGGTTTCCATTAGTGTAAGGAGACACCATGACCAAAACAATTCTTATAAAAGACAACATTTAATTGGGGCTGCCTAACAGGTTCAGAGGTTTAGTCCATTATCATCAAGCTGGGAAACATGGCAGCATGCAGGCAGGCATGGCACTGAGGAGCTGAGAGTTCTACATCTTCATCCAAAGGAAGCCAGGAACAGACTGAGTCTTCCACAGTAAACAGAGCTTCAAAGCCCAGCCCCACAACAAATCCACACTTCCTAACAGTACCACTTATGAGCCAAGCATATTGAAACCACCACACAAATATTGAGCTATCCTGCATCTCTTAAAAGAGCTTTATTTGATCATGATGGATTGTCTCTTCAATATGTTCTTGAATTCAGATTGCAAGTATTTTACTACAACTTTTCAAGTATGTGAATTGCCATCTCTTTATAAACGCTTCTCAGATGAGAGATACATTGGTCTCTGGTTATAACGCTGTCATTGGAAGTATGTTTCATGCCATGCCTGTTTTTAACGTAATAATAATAAAGGATTCACCCCTAGGGCCTATGACCGGTCTAGCTATATGCTTTTAGTCTAGTAATGATAACAGGTATGGATTTCATTTGGTGGAATGGGATAAATCTAATCAGAGAGTGTTTGGTTACTCTCACATTTATAGCACTCTTATACCAGTCATTATTGTAGCTTCTAGAATTCATATTTGGTATGATTGGTTATTACTTTTATACTCTGTTAGCATGCTTAATACAGAAATATACAACTGGCTAAGATAACTATGTTTGGTACATTTATGTCTCAAATTATAATTTCCTCTTGTTAGGCCACTCCCTTAGTATGAAATGACCTCCCTTGTTTCTTCTAACTAGTTTTAAAGTCTATTTTTAGCATATATTTGAATTCTGACTCCTTATTTTCTGTTTCCATTTGGCTTGTAATCCTTTGTCTATCCTTTAACCCTGAGGTATTATCTTTAATGGTGAGCTATCATTGTTGAAGACAGAGGAAAAAAAAAATCTGTTTTCTGATCCAATCTGCTAGTTTGTGTCTTTTGGTTGGGGTACTGAGACAATTGGTATTCAGAGATTCTATTGAAATGTATATTTTAATTCTGTAATTTTATTGACTTGTTGTGTTTGGTGTTTTCTTAGTTCTCATTTGTGGAACAACTGTCATAAAATCATTTTTCATCCTGTAGCTTCTTGAATATGGTCATTCTTCTTAGGCTGCAGCATCCTTTGTAGAGCTAACCTAATGGTTATAAAATGATAACACAGAATTGGATTGGTAGGGAAGGGAGGACCAGGTCTGGGAGGAGTTGTGGAAGAAGAAGCAAATATGATGAAAATAGTTCATATGAAATTCTTGAAGAATTAATTAAAAATAATAATCCCTTTAGTCTATTTTATCATAGGCATATTTTATTTCTTTTTCTAGTATGAGAGATGGTTTTCTGTAAGTAATAGTCTGGTTTGGTATTTGTGGCTTTTCAGAGCCTGTGATACATCTTTCCTAGCTCTTCTATATTTAGAGTTTCCACTGAAACCTTAGCTGTTATTCAGGTAAGCCCTTCTCTCTTTTAACCTTCAAGGGGTTTTTGTTGTTGTTCTATGTACCTAGTGTTTAGGGTATGAAATGTCATGGGGCATATTTTCTGACCCTATCGATTTGGTGTTCTGCATGCCACTTATACTTGGATAGGAATTTTTTCCTCTAGATTTGGGGACATTTCGCCTATGGTTTTATTAAAAATATTCTATGCCTTTTGACATGGAGTTATCCTTATTCTAGACCCATGATCCAGAACGTTTTTTTTTTTCTATTCACAGTGTTCCAAAATCTCTCGGGTACTGTTCATGCATTTTTAAAGTTATAATTTTCCTTGCCTGAATAATCCAATTTCTCTCCCTTTCTTTAAGACCTGATATCCTGACCTCTACATGATACATTCTGTTGGTGAGGCTTTCCACTATGCATTGAAGTTTTTCTGTTCTAGTTTCATTTCCGTTTGTTTTGTTCTTCAGTATTTCTATATCTTTGTGGATTCTATTTTTGTATCCTGAATTGATTTCCTCATTTCATTCAGCTGTTTGTTTATATTCCTTCAAATTCATTCAGTAGTTTATTCCTATCTTGTTTAAATGTACTCAACAGTTCAGTTTGTCTTCTTTTAATTCCTTGAACATATTTATACATGCTCTTTTGAATTCTTTGTCTGGAATTTCTTCTAAATAGCTTTTATTAAGGACTAATACTAAGATATTGGCAATTTTGTAGAGAAAGATATTGTTTATTTTGTATAGGGATATGCACATCTAGGATTAGTTTTTGTTGTTTTTGTGGATATGTTTTTAGCCAGCTGCATTGAGTGGCTGTTTGGATCTCTGCTTGGTGTTCCTAAAGCTTATCTAGTTTTTCATCTGTTGATGATGCTTGGAATTCAGTTGTGAGGAAGGTTAGTGCTGATTGTGGGTGGGAAAGCAGAGGTAATTCTCATTTGCTTAGCTGACTTGCATACAGAAGGTGCATATGTTATGGTTAGAAAGATGCAGATCTGAGTTCACTGGACTTTGACTATGGACGGATGCCTTGGCTATATATGTTTCTGACTGTTATGACAGAAGCCTATAAAGTAGTGGGGGTTCTTTGGTTTTAGTATGTGACCACATACAGGAACCTGGAGGATCTTATCAGGAGCCAAGGGAAGGGAAGTCCTATGGGGTAATTTATCTGTAACATCAACTAGTTGCAAGGGCTAATGATAGTTCATGTGGGTCACAGTAGGAACCAAAAATAGGAAGGATCCTGGTATAACTTCTCTGTGACCACATACAATTGGCAGGGTCAGTCTGAGTTTACACAGAAAGATGCAATTGAGTAAGTATCTAGGGTCATATGTT
This sequence comes from Micromys minutus, assembly GCF_963924665.1. Taxonomy (NCBI): domain Eukaryota; kingdom Metazoa; phylum Chordata; class Mammalia; order Rodentia; family Muridae; genus Micromys; species Micromys minutus. The sequence goes on from NC_137970.1 coordinate 90,688,558, forward strand.
TTGGGTTTTGTTGGTGGTAATGGCGGTGGAGGTAGTAGTGGTTGGAAGAGTGTTTGTGTGTTCATGACAGGTTCCATGACTGACTTGAGTTTGCATAGGTCTCAAATGTAACTGGAAACTGAGGGAACCTGGCATGTGTCTGGCCTCATACAAGTTTTGTTTTATGCAAGTTTGCATGGTCCTGGGGGAATATGGGGACTGGAAAAAAAAATCCTAAATTCAAACGGAAGCACAAAGCAATCCTGAGGGAAGAAAGACTAGAGTCATTATGATACCTCATTTCTAGTTATTGGACTGTGCATAAAAGCAGCCAAAAGGACCAGGCATAAAAACAGGTATGCAGATCATAGGAGTAGACTATAATACTCATAAAGTGATTCATAAAGTGACTACTTGATTTTTCACAAAGATAACAAAGTACTCATTTAAAAAACAATATTGGGAAAGATAGCTATCTATACAAGAATAAATTTGGCTCTTATCACTTGTTCTGTACACAAATTAAATTCAAGGGATAGCAAGATAGCTTAGTTGTTTAGAGCGTTTGTGGTTTCTGCAGGGGACCCATGTTTGATTCCTGTTACCCACATAGTATGTCACAAATGTTTGGCCACTGTGAAAATAAGTATGCAAATTCTTTAAAAATTCTATTAATGGGACTATCATATGACCCAGGCACACCACTCTCAGACATATATCTGAAAGACTGCATCCTACCATTGAGATACTTGTATATCCATGTTTCTCACTGCTCTATTCACAATAGTTAGGAAATTATATCAGCCTAGTTGTCAATCAACCTACAAATGTGATAAATTTGTAGGAAACAGGAAAATGTGACAATATATATATATATATATATATATATATATATATATATATATATATATATATATATATATAATTGTATTTATCTATAAAGAAAAACGGAAATTAAGAAATTTACAGGAAAATACATTGGTAACTAAGGCTTAGACAAATACCACATGTTCCCTCTTATACATGGTATGAATGTATGTAGAGGCCAGGAAGTTGGAAAGGGGCCATGAGATGTGGGGAAAAAGACAGGTTAGAGAACTCAGTAGAACACACATGATATTAAAATGGTGGTGTAACATGAAACTCAAGAAGGAGGAAAACTACAGGAAGAAAGAGACTTAGAGCAGAGACTGAAGGAACGGCTATCCAGAGACTGCCACACCTGAGGATCCAGTCCATAACCAGCCATCAAACCCGGTCACTCACTATTGCTGATGCCCAGAACTGCGTGCTGACAGGAGCCTGATAACTGTCTCCCGAGAGGCTCTGCCAGAACAAGACAAATACAGAGGCTGAGGCTTACAGCCAACCATAGAACTGAGAACTGGGTCCTTAATGGAGGAGTTAGAGAAACAATTGAAAGAGTTGAAGGAGTTTGCAACCCCATAAGAACAACAATATCAACAACCAGAGCTCCTAGGGATTAAACCACTATCCAAAGAGTACACATGGACAGACCCATGGCTTCAGCTGCATATGTAGGAGAGGATGGCCTTCTTGGGCATCAGTGGGAGGAGAAGCACTTGGTCCAGTGTAGGGGAATGTTAGGGTAGGGAAGTGGGAGGAGGTTGTGGGTGGGTGAACACTCTAATAGAAGCAGGGGGAGGGGTGATGGATAGGGGATATGGAGGAGAATCCTGGAAAGGAGATAACGTTTGAAATGTAAATAAAATTTATCTAAACAAAATGAAGTGGTGGTGGAGGTATACTAATGATGGAAAGGTTTAAGTGACTGTGGAAGGGTAGGAAAGTGGTTGGGAGAAAGCTAAACCAACTAGGCAGGTATGAAAAAGTTATAAATAAATCTGCTACTTTGTAAGCCAATCACAAAATAAATCAAGGAAAAGCTTAAACAGATGCACTTTTCCTGGGGGAAACATTGCACCCGGAAGTAATAGGTTAATAAGTGAAAATCCCAGTGGCAGGAATTGGTACTCTCTCTATGAGTTGTTGGTCAGAGAGACTAGCAGGGCTCCGCATCAATATAGGCCATCACCACTGCTGTTGGTTGCCCAGCAGAACTTGGTGGTAAGACTGTTATGCTAAAGACACCACAAAGCACACTTTGGTTGCATACCTGCTAGCAGAAAATAGGCATCACTAGTCTCAACCACCCGTGGTTCCTGTGCTATAACAACAAACTGCTAGGGACAGAATTTGTGATTAATATGCAAAGCTGGGCAAAGAAACCCTATGGCTGGAGAGGTCATGTGTCCTAATGGGGAGGTGGCTACTGTTATTTCACTAACTGTATTGTACTTGTCAAACTGCTCCAAATACTTTTATGTGTACACAATGCTGCTGCCTGTCACTCTTGGTGAGAAAAGCTTCTCCCCCCCACACACACACCCAAGGGTATCAGTTACTGCAATGATTCATAACTGATCAGAGTGATGGGAGTAAGTAACTAATGGATGCTCAACCCTAAGCAGGAGTATATCACCCACTATAAGGTTCAAGGAACATTGCAGATGATGGGACAGAAAGACTTTATGCAAGAAAGCAAGGTAAGGAGCATTGTGGAAGGCTGCTATCTGGGCATGGCATAGCCGTTGGTTCCACCTGTGAACTTACAACAGCTGTGATTAAATGCAAAGGACCTGCACAAGATGGGGACTCTCAGTGTTTCATCGTGGTGGAGAGAGGGGCTCACAAGGCCCCACCTCACCCTGAGGAGGTGCTGGCCATTAATGGCCATTGGAAGAGAAAGAGGCATTTTTTCCAGTGCTGTTTCAACTGATAAGTTGCCCCCACTCATGGAGGCAACTCTGATTAAGCTCTCTGGGTCTCCAAAGTAAAGAAATAATTAAAAGCATATGAAAGTGAAATGGAAGTTGGTTGTAAAGAGGAAGGGCTTCAGTGGGATCAGGAAGGAAGGAAAGGGAGGTAATAGCATACATAGCACAGCATAGGTGAAGGTACAGTATACTATATCCATTTGTGACAATATCAATGGAATCCATGATTATGCATAATTAACATCATAGTAAGAATTTAGTGAGTTTGGAGATCACTTGAGCAATGAAATTTGAAAGATTTTCCAGAATCCTCTCTCTAGTCACCACTAGCACACTTGGAAGACAAACAACTCTTCTTTGGAGAACCCTTTCTCACACTCTTAGGGGTGCTTTATTCTTTTTTATTTTAATGATGCCCAACTATATTTTAGGGAAAGAAAGAAAAGAATCACTTCTTGATCTCATGTTTTACTTCAAAGCTATGATAATTAAAATAATGTGATAAGTGCTTAAGGATAGCTATACAACTCAACACAATAGAATTAAGAATCCGCATATCTATAAGGGATTGTTGAAAACGGTAACACTGAGGAAAAAAACAAATAAGCTTGGAAAAATCAGATAGTCACATGTTAGAAGGACAAAGAAAGTTGGACTATGTCTCATACCACATATAAAAATGTACTGGCTAGATGCTTGACACGCACTAGAGTTATCTGTGAAGGGGAAGCTGTAACCGAAGAACTGCCTCCATAAGTCTGGCCTGTGAGTAAACCTGTGGTCATTATCTTATCATGATTGATGTGAGAACAGGAAAAGCACAGCCAACTGTGGGTGGTGCCACCACTGGGATGAAGTGATCCTGAATGGCATAAGAAAGTAGGCTGAGCAATCCATGGAGAACAGCCCAACTAAGCAGCATTCCTTCCACGTTTTCTGTTTCAGTTCCTGCCTCAAGATTCCTGCCTTGAGCTCCTGCTTGAAATAACACCACAGCACACATGGAATCACAACTCATACAATGGGAGAAAAATGTCAACTTACCATGAATGTAAAGGAGTGCTATCTAAAGGTCACTAAGGATTCAAAAATCAATAAACATGTAATATTTTCCAGGTAACTGAATAGACATTTCCTAGGGAAGATAATTATACAAATAGGCCATGGAGGTGGGAAAAGACTCAATACAGCCTGGGTAGCTCAGGCTTGTGCTTGTAGCTACTTCAGAGGCTGAGGCAAGAAGATCCAAGTTCAAAGTCATTCTGAGATAGAGTAATTTTTAAAACCAGCCTTGTTCACATAGCAAAACTTTGTCACAAATTTTAAAAGGCAGGTGTGTGCGCAGACATATAACTAAGTGGCAGTCTTCTTGCCTAGTGTGCATGGGGCCTTAGGTTCAAAACCCATTGCCAATAACAATAACCACAAAGTAGAGACAGCCCAAATACCCATCAGAAGATGAATGTGTAAACAAATTGTGCTTTACTCCTAGAATGGAATATTATTTAACCAAAGAAGGAATGAGGTAAATACATTCCATAACATGGATCAACCTTGAAAATATTACATTGAGTATGAAGACCATGTACTATCTTATTCTATTAATTTGAAATGTCCACAGGTGGAAAAACTATAGAGACAGAGAAGAGATGAGCAGTAGGTAGGGGATGCAAGCATCTCTAGAGTAGGATACAGAGTCCTTTGCGTATGTGCCCAAGAGTGAAGGAGCTGGATCATGTGGTAGATCTATTTCCAGTTTTGTTGAGGAACCTCCACACTGATTTCCATAGTGGCTGCACCAGTTTGCACTCCCACCAGCAGTGAGTAAGTGTTCCTCTTTCTCCACATCCATGCCAGAATTTGTCATCATTTGTTTTTTTTTTTGTTTTTTTTTTTTTTTTTTTTTTGGATCCCAGCCATTCTGACTGGGATAAGAAGAAATTTCACAGTAGTTTTAATTTGCATTTCCCTGATTGCTAGAGACCTTGAACATTTTTTAAAAGACAACAACTATTTTTTTTTTTTTTTTTTAGCCGTTTGTATTTTGTCTCTTGAAAACTCATTTGGTTCCATTTTTAAATTGTTTTTTTTTTTTTTTTTCTTGATATTTAGGGCATTTTTGTTTCTTTTTTGTTTTTGTTATATTTTAGTTCTTTGTATAGTTTAAGTAACTCTCTGTATAACTAGTAGAGATTTTTTTCCTGTTCTGTAGGCTGTCTCCACTTAAATGGTAACCTTTGCTGTACAGAAACTTTTGGTTTTGTGGGATCTTACCATGTATTTTTGGTCTTACTGGCTGTACTATTGGAGACCAGTTTAGAAAGTCCTTTTCTACACTGGAGGTAAAGAGGTCCACTGACAGGCCCAAATTGGAACACAGCTCTGGGGAAGGCTCCAGAGCCTGACACTATTACTGATGCTGAGGTGTGTTTACAAACAAGAGCCTAGCTACTTTCCGAGAGGCCCAACAAGCAGCTGACTGAGACAGATGCATATTTTTACATCTTACCATTGGACTGAAGTCTGGGACCCCTATAGTTAAATTAGGGAAAGGCTGAAAGAAACTGAGGAGGAGGGTGACCCCACAGGAAGACCAGCACTCTTAGTAAACCTGGACCCCTCTCTCAGACATCTAGCCACCAACCAGACAACATACCAGCTGGTAGGAGGCCCCAGACACATATACAGCAGAGGACGGCCTGGTCTGGCCTCAGTGAGAGAAGATGCACCTAACCCTTGAGAGACTTGGGGCCCCAGGGAATGAGGAGGCCTGGAGGGTGGAGGGAGCTTGGGGGCATAGAGACATCCTCTTGGAGATGGGGAAGGATGAATGGAATAGGGAACTCTTGGAGGGTAAAAAGGGAGGGAATAGCGACTGACTGTGAAAATTATTTAAAATATTTTTGAAAAGAAAGTTCTTTTCTATGCCAATGAGTATAAACATATATTTTTATTCCATTGATCTGTGAGTCTTTTTATGTCATTAAGATGCTGTTTTATTACTGTAATTTTCTAATATAACTTAAAATCTGAAATAGTATCAGCTGCATTTTTTAGGATTATTTTGAATATCCCAAATCTTCTGTGTTTCCATATGAAATTTCAAATTAGTTTGCAACTCCTACAAAAAAATTTGTGCTGGAATTTTAATGGAAATGAGTATGTAAATTGCTTTTGGTAGGGCGGCCATTTCCACAATGTTTATCCTGCTAATCCATGAATATGGGATATATTTCCATATTCTTCAATTTCCTTTTTGATGCCTTAAAGTTTCAATAACACAAGTCTTTCAACTCCTTGGTTAGATTAAAAAAATATTTTTGAAGCTGTTGTGAATAGAATTAGTCCACTGATTTCTTTCTTGGTCCATCTGCCATTTGTATATAAGAAGGCTACTGATATTTTGTGTATTAAATTTGTATCCTGCTACTTTGCTGAACGTATCATCAGCTGTGGTTTTTGTCTGATGGGATCTTTAGGATCATTTATGCATACAATTATATCATCTGCAAATAAAGATTTTTTGAGCTCTTCCTTGCTTGTTTGTATCTTCTTGATATCTTTCAGTTGCTCTATTGCTCTAGCTAAGACTTCAGTTACTACATTGACTAGGTATGGAGAGAGTAGATATCCTTGTGTTGTTCCTGCTTAGAATGGAAATTCTTAGTAGCTCTCCATTTAGGTAGATGTTAGCTGTGGGTTTGCTGTAAATCACCTTTATTGTGTTGAGGTATGTCACTTATATCCCTAGTCTCTCCAAGACCTTTATTGAAAAGGATTGAAGGTTGTTTCTGCATTTAATGATTCCTGTCCTTAAGTCTTTTTTTATGTGGTGCATTATATTTCTTGACTTACCAATGTTAAACCATCCTTGCATCTCTGGATGAACCTATGTTGATCAAAGTGGATATTATTTTAATTAGAATATAATTGTATAATTTCCCCTCTTTTATTTTCTTTCTCCAGCTCCTTCCATGTACTCCTTACCCCCTCTGTAATTCATGACCTCTGTTTCTTTAATTGCTATAGTCACATATATGTATAAATTTATAAATACAACCCAATAACTTTTGTTTTATGTTGATTGTACATATATGGTTTTGGGTCTGACCACTTGGGGCTGGACAGCCAACTGGTGTGATTTTCCCTGGAGAAGACCACTTTCTCTTGTTCTGAGCATTTGTTTAGGAGTGAAGACCTGTGAAATTTCCCCTTTCCACAATAACATGTCTATTGGTGTCTTCACTGTTCCATTTCTGTTTAAGAAAGCTAGCTTTTTAGTGATAAATTTCTTTAATCTCTTTTATAATGGGAAATTTTTATTTCACTTTCAATTTTATCTGGAGTTAATAGTTGTGGTCTCTGGAGTCTTGGAGTATATCTTTCCAGGTTTTTCTGACTTTAAAGATTTCTCTTGAATAATCAGGTATTCTATTAGGCCCCCTTTTATACGTGACTTGGCCTTTCTGCCATGAAACTTTCAATACCTTTTCTTTATTCTATGTTTTTAATGTTTTAACTATGATATGTTGTGGAAATTTTTTTTAATTTGATTTGTTTTACCACAGTTATGATCGTTCTTTTGAATTCTTTGTACGTTCTGCCAGATAGTTTTCCTTTAGGGGCATTACTATTAGATTTGTAGTTTTTGCCTTTGTATGCTCGATTTTTTTTTCCTTTAGCAGAGGTATTTACAGTGTTCATGGTGAAGCTAATTCATAAATTCATAGCAGGGCTGGGATGTCATTTTTTTGTTTGTTATTCTAGTATTTGGGGGATATATCCTGTTTGGGGCTTCTGTTTCTCTGCTACAATTAGTGTCTTCAGCAGTTTGATTAAAGATCCTAGAGCCAGTTTCCCTGGCAGCACTGACTCAAGGCACCATAGTGTCTCAGTCAGGATGTAGCATGGTCCTGGGAGTCTAGGTAACATGTGATGGCTGAGAGGTCCTTAGTGGACATCAGAGGTGGAATCTGGTAAGTCCTAGAGGAAGGGAGACAATCTGAGAAGAGGAGCCAGGCTGTTCCTGGTAAGGAGCTAAGGAACTTGAATGACCAAATGATGGTAGACAAAGAGGGGAAGCATAGTAAGCATACTTGGTCCTCCTAATGAGTGGTAGTTACAACACTCCCCAATAGGAAGTGACTTGGAATCAAATGAGCCCCAAAGGAAGAGAGACGGGCAAAGAGAAGGTGGTTATCCCTGGCAAGCACCAAAATTACTTGGACAACCTTAATGGAAGAGAGTGAGGAGAGGGTACAGTCTACTTGGGTCCACATTACATTTGGTGGCTATAGTTGAAAACGGTTTATTATTTTTTATCTATTTATATAGTATTTACCAATTTTGAGACAAAAAAATGTCACCATATAGCTCAGGCTAGACTGAGAGTCACAATCCTCCTGCTTCCGTAATGTCTTGAGAATTCTTTATTTCTATCATTTCTAGTTGTTTTTTTTATTGTTTGTTTATTTGCATGAAGAAAGGTGAACGAGTACCCTGTTACTACCTCTTAGCCAGAAGTAGAAGTTTCCCTGATTTTTTTCAAAATTGAAGAAATTGAGACCAAAGGCAGCTTAACTAAAACAAGCAAACAAAACAACAACTATAAAAACCTCACACAAGTCATTGGCAAACTCAGGAAAGTAGCTGGAATCGCTAATTTCTAGTTTGAAATTGAAACAAGAGTCTTCCTTTTTTTTTAAGGCAATAGTTTATTACATTTGTTTTCCTGTGTGCTTGTGCATGAATATACATACCGAGTGTGGGGGAGGGGTGAAGAGGCTGACTCACATGCCACTGCATGTATGTGGAAGTCTGAAGACAACTTACAGGAATAAGTTCTTTCCTCTCACTATGTGGGGTTCTAGGGATTGAAGCTCAAGCCATCAGGATTGGTGGCAAATGTCTTTACTAGCTGAGCCACCTCACTGGCTTACAAGTCACTTCTTATCTGTACAGTATCTTCGGGGGCAAATTGGTTGCAGAAAGGTAAGCCAACCAGACAAAGTAAATGCCTTTGACTTGAGAGTCCCTGAAAAGTTCTAATCAGTCCTCTTGGTATGTCAATCTGCTTACCTATGTGACAGTGCTTTATTCCTGAGTAGCCAGGGCCTTCAATTCTATTTGGGAGAAAACTAGGCATGGAACCATATCCGTGACTCAAATGACGAGTATACATGCTGGTACTATCATGATTTACTCAGCTGTGCAGCCCAAGGAGCCAGAAGGGCTCACTGCCTGTAGGCTTTTCTCAGGAATGGCACCTCAGAGTAGGAAGTCACTGGAGCTTTGAAGGAAAAGCGGTATTCCTTGAGGGGGCAGTAAGGCAGGCCACAATTTCTGCAGGCCCATGGTTAGGTACATGCAGGTCCTCCTAGGGTCTTTGGTTGTAGGGGAGGGATGAAGATGTTGTCCTGGGTAAAAGGCAAACAGTATTTAAAGGGAGTTCTATGGTGATGAAAAGAGTAAAGAATGGGGACCCCTCTTAACCTACCAAACAATCCACTCCTCCTGGGGCTTTAGCCATTTATAGAAAGCAAGACTTTTTGCAGGTTGCAAAAGCTTGATTGTCCACTTAAAACAGTGGGTCAGATGTTCTAGACATTAGAAATTAAATTATGAGGTGAACATGCATTGAGTACTTACTGTATTCCAGGAGTTTTGCTGTGGGCTGAGAACTTACTGCTGCCGAAGAACTTGCTTTAGCTTACAGTCTCAACAGACAGCATAAGACACACAGAGTTCCTTAGGGGAAGATCTTCTTTCCCATCCCTCTGTCACTCAGAAATGGCCAGGGTGGAGCAGGAGATAGACCCCAGAGCATACACCACGGAGAAATTTTCATATAGTGTCAGATAGACAGGGCACACCCCTGGAAGACCATTTCAAGTCCCTCCTTTATAGCCTGAAAACTGGCCATGTTTGGCAGACTCCCTTTTCTGCACATGCTCACTCCCCCATGTTTCGTTTGTGTTTAAATCAGTGTTTACCTTCTCTGGGAAGGCTCAGCCCTCTGAAGAGTCATGCCCAAGACTTTGTCAAGGCTTTGTTATCACCTGTGGTACCTGCCATGGTACCCTGTATGGGATAAATATTTGAAAACTGTGCTTTGAATAAATCTATTGCTCTTACTGCCTTTTCTCTTTCATCTGCACAGGGCCTAACTGTGCACACAGGCCTTCCTATGCCATTTATTTCATTAGATGCTTTGCAGGGTGTCAAATAAAATGACTGCCCTTGCCCTTGTGGATAGGGATTATTGCCCTGGGATGCTGAGACAATGAGAGGGTATCATGATTGTATCATGATTGTTGTGTGATCTTGCCTCCATTCCACACACATGCCAGCAAGTGACTTCCTAGTTACCACCCTGCAGTGAAAGAGCACTATAGGTACTCTTCAAACAGAAACACTTGTACAGGGGTCCCTCCTTAATAGAAGGGGAGTAAAAGAACCCAGGATTCTCAAACACAGCCTCTCCTACTGCTGCTGCTCATGCAAACCTTGGAAAGGCAGCAGATCATAAGAAACACTGGCCTCTCTGAAGACTCAACCTTGACTCTCATGTTCCAAGGGCATCACCTCCAAAGGCTCTGTGGCCTATACATCTCAACTGCTGGGAATGTAGTTGTATCAGACTGCTCCATCCTTCCTATGGAATAAAAATTGCTACCCCAGCAGTTTTTAGCCCTGTGTGGTTTGTATCACCAAAATCTCTTCCCTTACAGACTTTCCTAGCTATGAAAGAATAATGCTGCTATCATTGTCCTCTGCATAGGCAATGCCTTGCCATTCACTCAGACAACATTCCATCATCTTGATGCCTCAGGGTAGGTACATTAGGCGGATGTTCCATAAGCTAGAACTTTTGCCTCCTTGTTAATTTTTCGTCTCTCAGTGAGTTTTCCATCCTCGACAAAATAAAAATCTTCTTAATACAAGTGTCCTAGATAGAAACATACCTATGTATCTTGGTTGACAGTTTGGGTTTGATAACACCATGCTCAGCAATTCCAGGACGGGGACATATTCCCAAGTGACCAACCAGAGTTTCGGAGAAAATCCCTATCAACTTCAAGGGCATTGGATCAAGACACCTATTTGCTGGACAGACTGATAGGTAAGTGTTTATTCAGTTTGAAAGAACATTTATTTTTAAGAGGCATTCATAAACTTATTGAATTTGAGTGTGTTTTTGTCTGTTATCCCTTGGTTTTTAGATAGGAACTTATGAGACAAATATGACTAGCTATATGTCATAGCTATTTCTGGCTGATGCTGACATTTTTAATATAAAATTTTCATTATCACTTCTTGGTCTTTTGGCTACAATCAAGTGATCTTTTGTGTTGACATATATTTATTGTACATAGTGATGAATTTCATAAAGACTTTTTCATACATCAAATCCTTTGACTATATTCTCCTTTCCCCCTTCCCTTTCCCCTCTCCTTCTTATTATTCATTTCCTTTAGGCAGTCTCATTTCTGTTCTAGGGTTCTATATACATGTGTGATTGTATAAATCTATCTAAAACCCAGGATATACAACTTGGCGAAAACATTCAATGTTTGCCTATGTCTGATTTCACTTAATGTGATTATTTCTAGTTGTGTATCTATCTTTCTGCAGATGAAAATACCTTTCATTATTTCATTCTTTCTGGCTTTTGCCAGCCTGTTTATCTGAGCTCCCCAGATTGGAAATGTTCATATTGTAGGTTTCTTACTTAACACTCAGTTGGATGAAAGGTAAAAGAATGTTCTGAAGGTTAAGAATTCAAAGCCACAATGCACTGATGAACCATCAAAACCTCTGATAAATCCCATCTGAAATGATATTGTTGCACAGGAGCCACTGGGGAAACAGGGCTTAGGGGCCTGCCTTAACGGGGATTTCACAAGCAGATCTAGGAACTTGTGTCCCAGTATCATCTCATGAAGGAAGTGAGAGTTGTCAGCATGGGATGCCAGAATCCTCTCTTACAGAATGGACAGTGTACAAGCTACGTAGCTTTCCTCAAACCCCATTAAACTGTGAGAAGTATCTAACTCCCAAGTGTCAACCAAGGCCATCCACTCAGTCCCCAGCTCTGCTTGTTTTTATTTGAAATGTCTTTCAAATACAGTGCTGCTTTCTTTTCTCAGGTATATTCTAGTCTTTCCTTTGTGACCAATGTGATGCTTTTAAAAGAACAACAATAACAACAAAAATCACTCCTTTTCTCTAGTCCCTGGCTAACTCTGTTATCTCCAAGATAGACTCCAACTCCCAATAGGATCGCCACAAGTTGGAGGGCTAGCCTGAGCTGCATAGTGAGACAATCATGTTTTAAAGTAAAAGAAAATATTGCAACCCCTTACTCTGATCTAAAACAACTTTTCATGACAAGTGCTGCATTTTTAGGTTCTCCCATACCGCTATGCTTAATTTTTTAGACTGCAGTCATAGCAAATGAATAGTATTTTCCCAAGGCAGCTTCTTTCACCTCTAGCCTTTGTGCTAGTTTCTTGCTGTACCTAGAACACTCAGTCCTTCCAAGTTGCCCCTTCTTTCCTTTAGCTATTGAATTGTGCAGAATTCTGTGCCCTTATTATCTTCCCAGGAGGTCCTCCCCCAATCTGAACTGATTTTCCTCTGTGCTCCCTCCCCTTCGAGCTTCTGTCTTCTTAGCACTCATCAGCCTGATTGAAACTGCCCTTTTCCTGGTTTCTTTCTCCCACTCAGTTCTGTAGAACTGTGTCTTACTCATGATTATGTTCTCAGAAGAGTCTATTGAATGAATGATGCATGTTTAAGTGTTTTAAAAAGTACAACCTGCTATACTAGTATTAAGCATTGCATAATATTATCGTGTTCAACTTGGTTATTTAGTATTTTTGATATTAACTATTATCACAGTTATAGTCATTCTGTTCCTTTTCTTAAAGCTGATAATAAGAAAGGTCTTCATGTTACTAAACATTTAAGATTGAGGTAAGGTTTGTTGTGATAATGTTATTTGTAAACTAGGTTCTCTTATAAGTATCATTCCAATTTTTCAGATAAAAAAAAAAAACTAAGCTCACAAATGTAGGTGCAACATCATTGTGAATCTTTCCTAGTGTATAGATCTGTTGTTGCTACTATTGCTGTTTTTGAAACAAGGCCTAATCCTGCAGGTTAGGTTACCCTGCAACTTACGCTGAACCCCAGGCTGGTTTTGAACTGGCAGTGATCTTGTGCACAATCTCCCGGATTCTGCTCACAGGCACATTCCACCATGCCTAGCTTAATAACCAGATTTTAGATCTAGATTATTCAAAATCCTAGTCCTAACAAACTTCTCAAATAAGGAAATTATCAACAGAGTAAAATGCTAATTCACAGGATCAGAAAAATATGTGTCAATTGTGAATTTGCTGAGGTATTGATAGGATGCAGATCTACTGGGATTCAATAATTTGAAACAATTCCAACATGATATTAAAAAACATTACAGAAACCTAAATATATATATATATATATATATATATATATATTTAAAGAGATATACAAATGTCCAAAAAGTGTATGAAGTCATTGATCATCAAAATGCTAAGTTAAATTACAATGAGATAAAACTTCACATGCACTAGGGCAGCTTCTATTTTTAAAATGTGTTGACAAGGAAGTGGAGAAGGTAGAACCCTTGTGCATTGCTATTGGGGATTTAAAATGGTTCCGTTGTTGTGGAAAATGCTATGGAGTTTCCTTTTTTAAAAAAGTAGTGCCTGCCACACAATCCAGCAATTCTGCTTCTGGGTATATACCTTACAGTGTTAATCACGGGATCTCAAAGGGATATTTGTTTACCTCAGTTTAAAGGTGTACTATATACACTAGCTCAAAGGTGATGCCATCTAAGTGTTTGTTAGTATAGGGATAGATAAATGTGCATACTGCCAGTATCATTCATCCTTTTAAATCTTGAGTACAATTAGAAAAGCTAACTGCTAATTCTGATCATCTCCTAGTCTTGCCAATGTCAGGAAATTCACTCCTGGCCAATCATTTTAGCTTGTTTATTTTGTTTTACTTTTAAATAGGGTGAAATAAGCTTAATGTATAATTATTTATTTTATTTTATTTTATTTACATTCAAGCCACTGCTTCAAATCTCTGGAGGATTAGGGGCATCTTCTCCCACTGAGGCCAGACCAAGCAGACCTCTGCTATATATGTGCAGGGGGCCTCGGACCAGCTAGTGTATGCTGCACTATTGGTGGCTCAGTGTCTGGGAGCTTCCTGGGGTCTGGGTAAGCTGAGACTGCTGGTCTTCCTATGGGGATCCTCTTCCCTTCAGCTTCTTCAATCCTTCACCTAATTCAACCATAGGGGTTCCCGACTTCAGTTCAATGGTTGTCTGTAAGTATCTGCATCTGTCTCAGTCAGCTGCTAGTAGAGCCTCTCAGAGGACAGCCATGCTAGGCTCCTGTCTTCACTTCTCCTTGTTTGTCCTGCAGTTCTTTCAGACAGGAACAATTCTAGGTCAGTGTTTTTGACTGTGGGATGGCAACCCCTTCCCTCCACTTGATGCCCTGTCTTTCTACTGGAGGTGGAGTCTTCTAGTTCCCTCTCCTCACTGTTGGGCATTCCATCTAAGGTCCCTCCTTTTGAGTCCTGAGAGTCTCTCACCTCCCAGATCTCTGGTATTTTCTAGAGGGTCTCCCACCTCCCACCTCCCCAGGTTGCATATTTTTATTTATTCTGCTGCATATTTCCATTTATTTTTCCCTCAGGGCTTCTCTCCTGTCTTCCAGTGAGTGCCTGATTATGTTATTTTATTAAATTATTTCTTTTATTTACATTCCAAATGTTGTGACCCCCCCTCCTGACAATCCCTTCCAGAGTTCTTCAACCCATCTCCCCTCCTCTTTGCCTCTGAGAAGATGCTCTCCCCACCCCACCTTCACCCTCACCCCCCACCCTACCTCCCAGCATCCCCTTTCCCTGGGGCATCAAGTCTCTACAGGATTAGGTGCATCCTCTCTCCCACTGAGGCCAGACAAGACAGCCCTCTGCTACAGATGTGCCTGTGCCAGGGGCAATCTTTTAATCTGACTTTTATTTCTTCTCTTCTAAGGCCACAATGCTCCTTGCCAGAGCCTCTAGAGCTTTTACAGTGTCCACTATTCCACTGTGTTCTAAGTCATGATCCAGACTAGTTTAGTCCTCTCCTGGAGAGAAGATGCTCATCCTGAAGGTGGCACAAACACATTTTCTTCATAGCTGTTGGCAGATGGCTGTGGATCCCTTCTGTTCCCAGGAATGATATTAGGACTGTGCCTTTTCCATCATTGGGTGCTAGTCGTGACAGTGACTTTGGACAACATTATTAATAGGTGAAGTACATACATAAAGAGAAGGGGAAAGTGGTTTCGGCCAAGTCACAGTGAAGTCAAAACAGCATGCTCCCAGCCCAACCCTTACTGTGGCTTTCCTGTGTGGCTGCCAGCTCTACAACCTTACTCCCTTTTTTTGTACTTTGAACAACAGATTCACTGGCTGCGGAAGCAGGTCTGAATTGTCTTGGTGATAAATAAAGAAAACCTTCCTCAGTTTAGTATTTTATGATCTTGCTTTATTTCCTGTTTGGCAGGACACCTCACCATTGGAAATCTCTAGCCCTTCAAATATAGCAAAGAACTTTTGATATCCCTGGAGTCTTGTGGGGATAGCAAGTATGAAGTAGGGAGAGTAAGATCTTCCCCATCCTTTCCACAGGTGACCACTAGACCACATGGAGCATCACATTTGCCTGGAGAGTTTTAAAACTACAAATGCTTGGGCTAGGAGGGCAATGCAATGGAACAGCACCTGCTGAACCTGTGTGAGGCCCTGGGCTTGATCCTCAGCACCACAGAAAGATACCCTGGGGCTTGACCAGCACAACTTTGAATGTTACCTTTTTTTCAGGGATGCCAGCTCCGATGTCAAAGTAGTCCCCTTTGAGTTGAGAAGCAGCTGTTCACATCCTCTGCCACCTAGTTCATAGGCACCTTCTTTGTGAGATGGCAAATGCTGCCTTATGTTGTCCTTGAGCTCTCCCATGAACACACTGGTCCCCTAGCCTTGACACTTCTTACACACCACCTATTGTCTTCACCTAACTGTGTCAGAGATTTGCTTCTCATTTCTTCAGGGAGTTACTGCAGATTAGGGAGTGTGAATATCACATCCTTATATTACTGTTCCAAAAATGCCAACTTCATTAGTGCACAGCACATATTTGGTGCACAACGGTTAAACTGATAGTCTTGTAGATGGGAAAGGTGACATATTTAGACAGAAGCTTTTCATCCTTTGGGATCAAAATGACCACATGGAAAAACTCACATAAAGATAGAATCCCCAGCTTCCAATCCTGGCTGTGTCCTGAACTGCATTATGACCTGTAGTATGCCACTAGCATTATCTGGCACATAGTTTTCTCATCTGTAAAACCAGGGCTGTAAGTAAGCTTCATGTTAGTGCTAGGCTTGGGCTAGTCTGCATAGCAATGGACAGTCTTTTTCTCATGTAAAGGTATTAAGGTCTTTAAAGAGTATAAATCAACCCCAGATTCTGAAATGAGAAACTTGGCTAAAGTATATGATTTGGCCAAGCTCCTCTGCACTGTATGTGTCTGGAGGAAAACGTTGCTTACTTCTTACCCTATCCTTAACTTTGAACTTTTCCATCCCAGGAATGTCAAATATTCATTATCTACATACCTGCTCTATTCTTTTTGTGAACAAACCAGGGCAGAGGTACATTGCAGCTGGATTTCTACTTGACTCTTTGAATGTCTCCAGTCTGTACTAAGACTTTCATTATTATTTTATAATAAAACCTGTTCAAGTAATATATATTCTGGGGAGAATTGCTGTTAGGTTTTTCTTCATGGGCTTCTAGTTTACTCATAAAGTCAACACTTTGACATTGGAGACAAGATGCATTACTATCCACAAGGAAAACACAGGAGAGCTAAAGGCTGCTTAACAAAAGCTCCAGTACCTGGAATACAGTCTGCTATATAGGCAATACTCAATAAAAATATCTGGAAATAGATAAGAATGCACATGATTCTCAAGCTTTTATTTTAAAGAGAAATGTTTAATGAAATTATATCTTGAATGAGGTGGGTGTGACGCTATCTTGGTTGACAGGAGGAGCTAGGGGATGTAGTTCTGCTTAGACTCCCTTTCTGGGACCCAGAGAGGTTCTTCAGAGCCCAGCTGAAAAAACTTCTTGTAGCTGGTAAAAATGAGAGATGTTTCAATGTTTGCTCTCCCCCAGTTCACTTCGGCTGTGTGCAGTCTTAATAAAATAGCATAGGATCTTTCAGTGGGAACATGTGTATCTGCAAAGAAAAGATTGCCAAGTCCCCCCATCTGCCCTCACTCCAGGAATCCCCCAGTTACTACTGGGGGAGCATGGAAGAGGTTATTTTCAGTAGGAGACTTCCCCGTTGATCCTCAAACATGAAACTGATGTTTAACTTACATGAAGAAGGAAAGAAAAATAACACTGTGGTAGTTTTCCCAGCTTTTTGGGGGATTCACAATGTAAAGCTCTTCTATGGAATCTGGTGTAGGCAGCAGCCAGCTAGGTGTAACTGCCTTTTGCACCAGAGCCCCCTCTACTTCCCTAATAACCAGAAACATTCTTAACCAAATTCATGGTCTGCATCCTGTGCATGCAGTTATACAGAAGGGGTCTGAAAAGCACATCCTTCCCCATACAGGCAGGACTGTGACCCTCTGCCCAGCCTGGCCTGACATCCCTGTTTCCCCATCATCAATAGGTTACCGAGAGATAAATCCTAGGAGCTTACTAGACAGAGTGGTTTGAAAAGCAAGGTGCATCCTTACCACTGCGTTTGGAAGACAATTTGGGATAATGTTTTGGATATGTCAAAGGGATAATGCTTTTAAATTAAGAGGTTTTGTTGTTACTAGTGTCATGGCCCTTTCAAATCAATCTTTTCTTGTCCTACAGATTGTCCTTCCTTATAGGTGTCAGAAGTGGTAGGCATATAACTAGTTCCCAGAATTCCATTTGACAGCAGAGTAAACTAAGGGGTGAAATGAGTGTCCCAGCCCCAGATAGCAGACCACCAGAAACTGCAGCTTCTTCTCTGCTGACTTTTCTCTACTTCCTCCATCTCCTGGTCAGTCTCCTGATGGGCTCCCTAGCTTCAGAATCATGATAGAGAACAGCCTTTGAGCAACCTGCTCTTCTGCAGCTGCTGCTGAATTCAGTCTCTAGTCCCAAGCATGCCCCCACCACCCCCAAGCCTGTCATGGAATACAGAATAGTTGTTTGAGATTCACTAGTAAACACTCTGGATTTAGGATCAAGAACACTTGGGGTTAGGGCTGGAGGAAACTTTAGGATTCTGAGGATTTGTTCAGTGTCTGTCTGACAGCAAATCACGGCAAAGCCAAAACTAGATCTAATTTTCCTACCTTCCTGATTGGACCCTGAGCCTACTTTCCTTTCTTACTCTCCTCCCTTCTCTACTGTCCCTCGGGGTCCTGTATGAACAGAAGGAGGTGGCTCTGAAGTTTGCTGCGCATTATCTACCCTTATTCTCTGGGATTTTGGTGTTTGTTGGTTTAAGACTGGATTAAGGACCTCAATGCTGGGAAAGAGTCTACCATCCCAGCTCTGAAATAAGACCCACCCCAGCTAAAACCATCCCAGACATTTGTTTAGAAGCGAAAATAACAGGTTTAGATGATATTGCCCAAGACCCCCCAGCTAAATGGCCACAGCAGGAGGCAACTTGGTGGCGTTCTGCTTGGAATCTTGCTTTCAGCACTGTCCAGGACCCGTAGGCGCAGGAGGGAGGAGGAAGACAATTGGGAGCAAGCCTGACAGAACTCACTACTTCTTGGAGCAGTGTGAATACCGAAGTGGGGTATTCCGGAACCCTGCTTGTTTATTTTGTACACGGCTCTTCTGTGAAATGCAAACTCCTGTGTAGTTTGTGACCATTCTGACATTTTTCGGGATGCCTGGTTGAGAACTGCCCGCCCCTAGCCCAAGTCATGCACCACAACTTGTGTTAAACCTAGCGCAAGGGTGCAAACCCTAAGGTGAGGCGCCACTGCCAGAAACCTGGAGGCTGTTTGGCAGCTGGGCTGTGACAGAATTCTCTGACTTTTTTTTTCTTTTCTGGATTCACCCTGTCTTGGCCCTGTATCTTCCCTCTACTACTCTCTCACGGCCCCCCGAGTGTACAGTAAACTCAGCAAACTAAGCTCTCAAGGTGGTGCCCATCTGGTCTCTGGGTCCAGTAGCCAGGGAATCTCCAGCGGGGTGCCCGCTGCCCGCCCCAGCACTGATCCCTGAGTTGGGGCGGGGAGAGGACAAAAGCCCGAAGCGCCTCCATAGGGGTCCCAGTGAGCAATCCGATATACATTCTTCAATTGCTGCCCAGCCCACTGCCTGACTCCTTTTACCCGCCGGACCCTTTACTTGGGATTCGCTGCCTCACCTCAGCACGAAACAGAACTCTCCCGAAACTGCCTTAAGTCTCTTTTGGGGGAATCCCCCAAGAAACCCAGGAGCTTCCATAGAGGCACTTAGAGCTCTTTTAGGGAACAAATGAAAGCTCCTTGGGTGTCCCTTGGTGACTTTGCAGACAACAGCCATCGCCCCCTGGAGGGGAGCCTGGCATTCCAGCAACTTCTGCAACTAGAGCCAATAGGGACCAGCCTCTAGGGCGGGGGACTCCAGCAAGCGGCTGGCAGAGCGGACCTGTTTGCAGACTACTTTTGAGGTGGGATGGGAACGGGTTTAGAGACGGAAAAGCATGGAAGAAGAGAGCGTGTACCTCTCCCCAGTCCAGAAAGGACCCAAAGTCGCGAGTGAGAAAGAAAGAGTAAATGCAAACAACCTCAAAAAAGAAGCCAAGAAAAGCCAAGCCAAAAGAAGCAAGCGCAAAGCTGTTACAAAACTGTCTGGTTTTGTAACAATTTCCTCGCGGCCGGCCAATGAGCAGCGTGGTAGGAGTCACGTGGTTGCGTTTTATATAACGCTTCGCTGAGACAAGACAGTTATTAGGCAGCGCGGGGCAGCCGGCATGGAGCTCGGGAGGCGAGGCAGACTCGCGCGCGCGGCGATCCCGCCTTCTCATCAGCGCAGCCCGCTTCCAGCCGCCGCTCTTTCCTGCTAGTTCCCGGTTCCTAGACGCCTCTCCTCACTCCAACCTCCGCAGTTCCCTCTCTCAATGGATTCCCTTCAGACCGCACAGATGGTGAGCTTGCCCGCCGAGCTCGGCAGCAACAACTTGGAGCTGGCGGAGCCAGAGGAGCCGGCGGCATCGGTGGCCGCCGCCGGAGAATCAGCCGCCCACCCGGAGAAGGTGACACCCGAGGGCTCCCTACCTCCCGGGGCTCAAGAGCCCGAGCAAAGCCAGCCTCCGGCGGCCCCGACGCCGCCGGAGTGCAAAGTCCTGCTCATGCAGGCAGATGCCTTGGTGTCCGGGGGGCACCTTCGGGAAGCCCTCGAGGTGTACCGGCAGCTCTCCGAGAGGCAGCAGCTCGTGGCGGAGCAGCTAGAGCAGCTAGTGCGCTGCCTGGCTGAGAGTGTCCCGCAAGAGGAGCTGATGGCGCCAGCTCCTGCAGACCTGAGCGCCACTTCGAGCTGCTGCGTGGCTGCGCTGAAAGAGGCAGGGGAGGCCGCGGCCGTGGCCCCCGAGGTATGGGATGGCTTTAAGTGCAGGAAGTGTCACGGGTTTCTCTCAGACCCGGTGTCCCTGTGGTGCGGACACACCTTTTGTAAACTGTGCCTGGAGCGCGGGCGGGCCGCCGATAGGCGCTGCGCTCTGTGCGGGGTCAAGCTCTCCGCTCTTCTGATGGCCAGTGGGAGGGCACGCGGGCCGCGGCGTGCGGGGCCGCAGGCGCCACTGCAACTGCGAGTCAACGTGGTACTCAGCGGCCTCTTGGGCAAGTTGTTCCCGGGCCCCGCGCGGGCTTCGCAACTCCGGCACGAGGGCAACCAGCTATACCGCGAGCGCCAGGTGGAGGCGGCTCTGCTCAAGTACAACGAGGCTGTTCGTCTAGGTGAGTCCCCCTGCACCACCACCGGGGCCATGCGGGCTTGCTCGCCACGTGAGGGGGGCGGGGGAGCGATCCCCGCTGGGACGCAGGGGCGGGGGGTGGGGATGTTCGACTCAGACTTGCTTTCGCGCGCGCACGGGGTGGGGGAGGTGGGAGGGCGAGGGAAGAGCCCGTGGCCCACGAGGAAAGGGAGGGGGCAGTGCTAGGAGTTTGTCTTCCCTACTTGAGCTTTTTTTTAAAACTGTGCCTCGGTTTTCTGATTGGTTGTATCGCTTTTTCTCTCTCCTGTTCTTTCCCCCCTCTCTCCTGCGTCCTTTTCTGTTCCTATACCTCCTGGTTCCAGTTTCTATCTGGTTCATCCCGTTCCTCTCTTTTTGCGCATTTTTTTTTTCTGTTTTGTCACTGTTTCGGTCTCGCTCAGTGTCACCGTCTCTATTTCTCTGTCTTTCCTGGACACTTTGGAGCTCGCGCGTACACCTGCTGGTACCTTCCCTGTCGGCAGAACTTGGCATTATTTTCCAAACTCCCGCGCGGTCCTCCTGGCTTTTACCAGCCGGAGGTGGCTAGCCGGCCCCTGAGTCAGTGGCTCCTGCCTCTGGGAGTTGTCCCTTCCGGGGCCGAGGCTCCCTGTGGGGTGGGTCCCGCCTGGAATTAGGTCAGGAGAGCACTGGTTGCATAAGGACCTCGAGCCGCCCGGGCCGGCGGCCCCTCCCCCGCGCGGGCGGGCAAGCGGGCGGGCGGGCAGGCAGGCGGGGATTGTGTAACGCTGAGGTAACTGAAGTGGGCCATGCTCGCCTCAGAAACCATCCCGCGAGCGTGTGCGGGGGGCGGAGGGGGGGCTCGCTCCCCGCTGCCCTGTGACTCATTGTCACCGTTTCCTATCACACGATTCCTTGGCTGAAATAGATGCACTTGCCCCGCCCCCTCCACCCGCCGCAGTTAGACTGCCGGTGGGTGCCCCCGACCTCGAACCCTTTCATCCTTTTGGATGGCAGGACCAGACAGCTGCTTGGGATCCCCCAATGAAACAAGGGGCTGACCTCAAAGTGGGCATGCCTCTCTGTCTAACCTACTCCAAGAGTTAGTTGCCTGAGAGGGTCAGCTTTGTAGTTTCAAGGGCAACCCGGGCAGCCCCACATCTCTGCTGGACTGGAGTACCAGAGTTCTCCCAGGGACCTGTTTGCTCCTCCTGCCTCCTCCCATTCCAACCCAGGAAGTGGCCTTGGAACCACAGCTGGTGCCAGCCAGCACCTTTGCCAGCAGGGCGAGGTGTCTAACCGAGCAAGCTCGCTGGTGTGGAGGCAGTTGGCTAAGCAGAAGGGACTGTGGGATCCTAGGGCCTCCCGGGCCATCTCTGATGGATGGAGGAGGGATGGGACGGAGTCTCTCCACATTTCAGTCCCACCCAAGCCAGCAACAGGTAATGCAGAAGGGAACAAAACCACTGTGTTCATAACTAATGAACACAGCCGTCCTCACAACACATACTTTGCCTGAGCCTAAACAAAGCAGTCTGTGAGCTGCCAATGGGCCCCGTGTGTGTTTCAGAAAAGTGTCAGAGAAAACTGCAAACTCTATGCTAAAATCAAGAGCAAGTAATGGGCGCCCAGGTCATCCCAGAGCATACATGCTCGTGGGGGATGGCAAGGAGGCAGACACCAAAGTCTGTTTCTGGCAGCAAAAGCTGTAGCCTGGAGCTTGAGTGAGCAGCCATAGGAATGGAATCGGTAGGGGCCACTTATGTGTGGTATTCCAAGGTATTTGTTTCATCCATTTCCCAAGGACTAGCCAGGAAAACCCCTTCCCACTTTCCTCTCTGTCACTGATATCACTTCCCCAGGAAGGATCTTTCTTGTACCTTTGTTAATAATCTCCTTGGAGCAGTCAGGGTAATAAAAAAAGAGACATTCTAAAGGGAAAAGGGGCTCCTACCACCGACTATATTTATCCTGGAACTGGCTAATGTTCTATTATTCTAAACACTGTACCCACACTCAGTAAAAGAAACTTTCCCCCATCCAAGCCGCACTCAACTTTATAACATCAAACAGCAATGACACTAACCAGCTGTCTGACCTGTCACATCGCCTCATTGGCCTTGGTTTTCCTATCTGAAGAATGGGTGGGTTGAAGACCTACTCAGGCCTGGATTCTAGTGATTCGATGATGGTGAGAGTAAGACTCCCAAAGTTGTGTCAAAAAGTACTTTCTCATTTGGCCTTCACTACGAGGATGGGCCTCCAGGAAAGGTTCATGCACACTGGCCCTTAGGGAGAGAGGGGGTATTATTATGCTACAGGTCATCCCGACTAGAAGACTAATGTGGACTTGCCTTGGCTGAGGTCAAGGTAGGGGTGCCAACTGGCTGCTTCTCTCTCTTCCCTTGCCTCATTCATTTTGGATGGTGGCTCATTCAGAGCCAGGTTGCTGGGTACTAGCAGTGTGCATCTGCAGAACAGTCCCAGGGTTTCCTCTAGGTGAACATTTCTAATGTACGGTGGACACTACACCTCTTAGGAACTGCTAAAAAAGGAGGGCAACATTACTGCTTGGCATGGTCAAGCTATGCTGTTGGTCAGGACAATCTTAGGACTAGAAATGACACTTAACTCTTTGGGTCCAGTAGAAAGGACTTAGACAACTTTTCTTTCATCAAGATCCATCCTCATACAGGACTTATCATGTGCTTGTGCTGGGGGCCATTAATGAGGGCTTTTTTTTTCTCATTTCGGCAGCTCCAAATGACCATTTGCTTTATAGCAATCGGTCCCAAATTTATTTCACCTTGGAGTCTCATGAGGATGCACTGCATGATGCAGAAATAGCATGTAAACTACGGCCAATGGGTTTTAAGGTGAGTGTGGGACAGGAGGGATGGAAAGGGGCTATGCTGCAGACAGAGAGTGGCAAGGAGGGCTGTCTCCCTGGGGCAGGAGATGCTAGAGCTTCAGCAGAATAGGGCTGGACAGTGCAGGACATCCCTTGATAAAGGGAGGTCTAAGTCTGCAAGGGATTTCAAAGAAATCTGTGTTTAGTTGATAACCTTCAGGATAGCATTGTCTTTATATATATATAAATGCGGAATCAATAACACAACATGACTTCATGTCTCAGCTCTGCTACTTTTCTTAACTGTACAGCCTTGGGAAGATTACTTAATTTCTCTGTGTCTAATACCCTCACCTATAATGTGCCAAAGCATCTTCTAAATAGGGCTGTTGTAGAGATTATATAAGGTCATGTAGGGGAGATGCTTGGGACAAAGCATGTAGCATTATATAAGCATTTGCTATCACCACCACCATCATCATCGCTCATAATTTTCTAGGGATAATAGAGAGAAGAATGTAAGAAAGATATTTCTACTCTGGTCCTTCAGGATAACTTCTGATAGCCAGGCTTTTTGAGAACTCAAACAGCTTTTTGGCTTTTTAAAAGAGATCTTAATATTTGTGCAATGGCTGGGCAATTTTGAATCATCAGTACAGTCATTTGATAGGTCAGTATACCCTCCAAAAATCTAGATCACATGGGATAAGTGAGAAGAAAGACAGGATAGACATTATGACAAGGGTTACCTGAATACAAAGCATGTTTTTTATGTCTCTTACTGGCCTTGGGACCAATCTCCTCCACATGTCTGCATTCTGTTTAGTAAATTAGAATTGGGTCTGAACATCAATCTTTACAATCTTTGCAAAGAAACTCAGGCACTCTTACTTGTTAAATGATGCTATTACTATCTGCCATGATTATTTCACTGGTATATATAAGGATCAACAGTGAGGATGGCAACTAGAACATTCTATAAGCTGTAACCATTAGAGGCTCTTGCACAACCACAGGGTAGGAAAAGCAGTGTCTCCAAAACCAGGACCACTGTGACTTATCTGAATCTCAGGGTAACAGGTGTCCTCTGAAACCAGAATGTTCTGATGATAGAAAGACCATGGATTAGGCAATACCTCCAATAATCTCTAGACAGCCTCTTTGTCAGTCTAATTAAACACACTCTGCAGCATTTTACATGCAAAATCATAGACCATAGTATAAATCCTATAGAACAGTTTATAACTGTTTAGTTCAGATGTTGGTGCCTAGTGATTTGATGTTAAACCTATGAAAATATTGGATAATCAGAAGTTTTAAAGATGTGGGAACTGCAGATAAGGCCTTGTGAAGTTGGGTTTGGTGGCATGACCCTACATTGGGATTCCAGGAGGATCATGGTTGAGTCCATCCTCAACTATTGCAGTGAGTCCTTCTGGGGGAAAACACATGTGTGGACTGGTAAACTTTGTCTATCATATTAGAGTGAATCTCATTGGTCTTTCATGGGAGAGTTTTTATGGAGGTGAGTGACCAATGTGTTCTCTTTCCCAAGAAACATATTTACAACTTAATACAAGTCTCCAATACCTTAAGTTGCCACAAAGATGGTTTGTTTAATTAACATTGAGTCAGGTAGAATGGCTTGCAGCCATTTCCACTGGAAAACTAAATGTAGATACCACGATGGGGAGAGCACTGAGAATTATATTCTAGATGCAGTGAAGAAAGGGACTTTCACAGTAAAGGAGGAATTGGTGCAAGTACTTGGCAGGGGTGTCATTTCCCTATAGCTGGAAGTAAAAGGAAAGGGAGTGTTCACAGAACTCTTGGGGGCTGAACGTTCCTAATGCATATACCTTCACATACTGAGTTTTGTATTTTCTACCATTTCTATATGAAATGCCATAAGGGAGCAAGTTCAGTAGGCAGCCCAATTTCATCCATTCATGTATGGTTTAATGTAATCAACACAACTTGCTGGTAGTATAGGTTTCAATGGGGTAAGCTGGCCACCCTGAGAAAGTGAAATGTGTGACTTGCCACTGCATTGGTTACTGGGACTCTAGAGGCCTCTCTGGTTTTCCAGTACTTAGCTCCCTATAGCTGCTCTGGAGCATAGTGCTAGCCTTTCTCCCAAAGGCCACTGCTGGCAGGAGTGACAAGGGAGTGCGTCAGCCAAGATTAGACTCTAGAAAGAAGTGAGGCTGTAGAAAGAGGTCCCCAAGAGGTTTGTGGCTGTGGCTCCTAGCCAGGTCCTGACACCGCATGATAGAAGAGGAGGCTGAGAAATGTCTGCCAGATGAAACCTAGGCCTTTTAATTCCTTAGTCTCAAAGAGAAGGCCTCCCTTTGTGCTCTTTTTCTTTCTTGCCCCTCACAGGTTGCTGCTTAGGCCCTTCTAAGGAGTTTAGCCCATCAACACGTGGGTTTGAATTTGGAGGCCATATAGGTTCCCAATACCTGTAAAATGTGCAGCAAGAGAGGAAAAGACAGCTAAGAGTCTGTAAGCAAAAAGCATTGACTCAATCACTGGTCAATCTTCTGAAAGGTGGTCTGACTTTATGGGGGAAAGTCCTCTAGAAGTCCTGGGACCGTGATCCTAGCGCTAGATTGCTTCTAGTGTGACCTTTGAAATCCTAGAGGGTCTATGATCTTGATTGGCTCACTCAAGCCACGACTGTCCTTACAGACCAGTGCAAAAGAGAGGCATATCATCTCTGGATGAACATTGAAAACTGAGCTATCATGGTCTGTGCTCAAATGGGGGCTCTGACCGTGATCCTCATACAGTTGTGGGGTGGAGAGGAGTCGGTGAACACAATAGCTACGATTGTAGGCTCGGTATATTCAGTCCCAGGTTTCAACACTGACTTCACAGCTTACCAGCTGTTGTACTTTGGTCAAGTTCACTTTCTGGATTTCCCTTTGGATTTGTCTTTTAAATGGGATTTAAAATAGTTTACCCTTAGGAGTGGGATGAAAATGAAAGTCTTTTGACAAGACTCCACCTGATAAGGACTGCTCAGTAGGTACTCAGCGACTGCTGTTAATTGTAGCTCCCTTAATAAGGTGAAGAAGATGCAATTGACTGCTACTGTTTTCTTCCAGGCACACTTCAGAAAAGCACAAGCTTTAGCCACCCTAGGCAAGGTGAAAGAAGCACTCAGAGAATTTCTCTACTGTGTATCCCTTGATGGAAAGAACAAGAGGGCCAGATCTGAAGCTCAAAGGGTGAGTCGAGTGACCTAGGATTAGCTGCCTAGTAGACCCCCGTCACTCTGTCTTCTTTAGGGAGAAGGATGAAGATGCCACCCTCCTCGGTATTTGTGGTCCTGAGTGGGTGCGTCTCTGGGTTTAAGGGGCATGAGAGAGATGCTAGCTGATTGCCCAGAAATGCCATCGTTCTGGTATGTACTATCAAATTGACAGGTCCTGCTCTTTTTTTTTTTTTTTTTTTTTTTTGGTAGGAGTCAGTAATGAATGCATTGACTTGGAATCAGGGAGATATAAAACAAAACTAAACCAAGTAACCTGGGGATGAAGACTCACTGAAGAGTGTCTGTGTATGAGGGTCAGATCGTGGGGGCTGCTTACAGCTGTATAACTTTTCTTTGGCCAAATCATAAGTTTCACTAGCCACACATGGAGGACAGCACCTGGAAGGGTCACTGATGGTCTCCATGTTGCTTGCCACATATAGAACTCAAACCTTCATGTTTTCTGCTAGAAAACTAAACCTACTACCTCAAAAATGCAAGTCAGAGACCATTATGAAAGAATCTAATTAGCCTTTCCAAGTCTTTCCAGGAGACTGTGATTGTAAAACACATATGAGAAATACCAAGAACTTGATTGAAGGGTCAAGCATCCTCATTGCATGGGCTTTGGCTTTTATTGCTTTTTGTACATTTATTCTTCTGGTGTCTGAATAATTGGCCTGGAAGTTGGATGCTAACACTCAGTGATTGTTTTGGTTTCCTGTCCCCATGCACTATTCAACACCAGGCCACAAGCTCTTCTATCCACCAACCCCCACTCTGTGTAATGGTTTGAGAGGGGAGGGGTAGAAGAAAGTAGATAAGAGACAGGACTGGTCTCTGAAGACTCTAGAAAGGAATATTTAGCAAAACTAATAAAATTGGCAGAGGCTGGACTCTGGATTTTCTGATTCTGGCACGAAATTTCCTGTCTGGAAAAAAAAATTGACCTGGTTTGCGTGTGGGAAGGCTAAGGTTTTATTGAAAGTGGTATCAATCGAGCAGAATTATTAGCAATCTATGGACCTTTCCTAAAACTTAAGTGCAGTCAATTCATAGTATAACATTAGCTGAACTTGCCTATGTGCCAGCCACTTGGTTGGAAAGTTCCACTTAGTTCCCATAACCTCACTGTTATTTCTCTAAATGAGAAATCTGAGGCTCAGTGACTTTTTTGAGGCCTCCTGCTTCTTTGCTTTTAGTTTTCCCTCGGGTGGCCCAGGAGGTTCTGGTATCATCAGTTGAACTAACTTCTCTCCAGTTTGCTTTTATAGATGGGCTGTTGTCGTTTCTATACCTGCCTGATGAAAGGCAAGGCATTGTGTGAAACTCTGGAGACCCAAGGAAGCCTAAGTCCCTTTTGGAACATACAAGTTATTGTTGGTTAAGATAAATGCCAGGCAATGCAGGTGAATGTGTGCTTACAATAAGTATTATAAAATTCTGAAATTAATATAAGAATTTGGAGGCATATTCTTACTGAATGCGGTAGAGCTATAGCGACTATTTAAGCACACTGAGAGGTTTCAACTGAGTGTATTTACTAGGTTATTCTAGTTTTAGGACAATACATTTGAAAATTAGTCCAGATACACTGGGTATTAATAAGCCTCCTCATAACCCACAGCCCTCTGATTTATTTCAAATTACAGATTCTTGCCCTCTCTTTCTTAACCCAGTTGGGCCTTTCTGTGGTTCATGTAGAATAATTATTCTCACTTAAAGGTGACCCTAACTTTTGTTTTCCAAAGATATTGAGAAGGCCTACAGAGAGATCTTAGGCAGTAAAGATAAGAAAGGAACTGCTATATCATTCCTGCCTTGTTTCCTTTGATTCTGACTCCTGGCCACCTTTCTTCATACTATCTTCTGTCTTTTCGACCTTGTACTTCGGTGCTATATGGTCCCTGCCAGGGAGACACTCTCAGAAGTGGATATAGCCTTTCTGAGTAGCATTTCTGTGAATCAAGTTCTATTTCTGGGGAGTGGTGGGCTCTAAAAGATTACATGGGACTCTGGACACTAGGTGTGTCTTCCAACCTTTTTCAATTTATGTCTGAAGATTGGGGTTTTTAGCACTACAAGATAATGTAAACGTCTCACTGAGAATTTGAGGCACCTGAGTGCTAGGTTTCTTCTTGATCCTTTGGATGCATAAAAGCCATCATCGTTTTCATGGATATATTGTATATTTATTAGGCACTTATCGCTGGCTGGAGAGAAAGACTTATTCTATGACATATTTCCAGTGCAAAGGAAGATGGTATAGTTTAAGGTTTGGTATTCTTTTCTGTAGAGAACATGAGATGAGATCAGGGAGA
Source organism: Micromys minutus (assembly GCF_963924665.1). Lineage (NCBI taxonomy): Eukaryota > Metazoa > Chordata > Mammalia > Rodentia > Muridae > Micromys > Micromys minutus. The sequence continues at coordinate 90,717,818 of NC_137970.1, forward strand.
TGGGAGTACTGGGGCAAGGCAGCACTTGAGCAGAACTTTGAATACCAAGTAGGGCTCGGATGCACGAAAAGGGCTGATACAGGAAGGAACATCAAGAAACCTCGGAGGACAAGCAAAAGAATAAACCAAACTTTGGACTTAGTGTTCTTTCAAAGTCTCTTGATAAATTAACACTCCGGACTATGGAAACTGAATAACAGTGTGGGGCATTCTTTAGTGTGTCTCCAAACATGGGGGGTCTCCTAAGTAATAAACATTTGAGTATGTTTTGGAGGCCCAGTGATCTGCCCTCATTCTTGGTGTTTTACACACACACACACACACACACACACACACACACACACACACACGGTGGGGGAATAGACAAACAGACACACTGATAGATGCATAATACTTACATAGAATTCCTAACCCCTGATGGCATAGGGGAGAATAGAAACAAGAATGTGAACAGCTAATGGTGCAACCTGCACCCAAATGCTTATCTTTGACTCCTAAACCCTTTTGTTCTTTTCTCTTCTCCCTTGCCAGTGTATCCAATTGCAAGGGGAACCTGCCTTTCCCTAGGTACTTGAACTTAAAACCTGACATTTTCTGCAGAGATGACCAGGATGAGGAAGAGGCTGGAAGGGGAGAGGAAGTTTGAGCTCTGCTTTTCTAACACTTCACTGCTCAGGCCCCCAACTTTGAAAGGATTAAATGTCCAGGGGTGCTGATGTGGACAAGGAGAACAAAATAGATAAACATAGAAAACAGCAGCAAATGGTGTGGATTGTTTGACTTCTCAGCCAAGTGGGTTGTTATAGATTTGACTCCTTTCTTCCACTGAGAAGTCCTAGTTGGCTTTTCCTTTGCTGTGATAAACACCATTAGGAAAAGCAACTTGGAACTTGGAAAACATAGTTTTTGTTTTCCTAACACATCCCAGGTCACAGTCTATCACTGATTGAAGTCAGGGCAGGAACTCAAAGTAGGAACCTGGAGACAGGAACTCAATCTGAAGAATCTGATTACTGGCTTGTGTCTCAGCATCACATTCAGTCAGCTACCTTTCTTGTACACACTGGCACTACCTGCCCAGGGTTGGCACACTTCCTACATCAATAATTGTTCAAGAAAATACCCAAACTAACTTGCCTACAGGCATTTTCTTATGCACCCTTTTCCCAGGATGACCTAGTTTGACAAAACTAACCAGTATATGAGGTATCTATTCTGACTTCACCTCTATGTTTCCTTCAATTAAGATCAATTTTAAAGCTCCATTGCAGATATTTCTGTGGAATGGTGGCACCACAGAGGTGGCTCTGAACCTTGGCTAAGTAACAAAGGCATCTATCTTGCCTTCTCAAAACCCAGATTCCTGGCTCATACTTCAAACTGGGGAATTTAGAGGTGAACTCAGGGACCTGACATTTTCATTGGCTCCTGGGTGATTTTTTTTTGGTAAAGATGTATTTTACTTTTTCAATATGTGTATATGTTTGAGTCTGTGTATTGGGTGTTTGTACATGAGTACTGGTATCTCTGAACATCAAAGGTGTCTGATATCCTGGATCTGGAATGACAGGTGGTTGTGAGCTACCCTACATGTGTGCTGGGAATCAGACTCGGCTCCTCTGCAAGAACAGTATGTGCTCTTAATGACTAAGCAATCTTTCTGTCCCCCTGTTCTTAAATGCGTCTGTGTGTTTATGCAACAACCTCTCCTTAGTGTGTCTAGGGACATGGCTCCAAGGCTTCCTCATTCGAGTTTTGCCTTGCAAGCTGTGCTCTCTGGTTCCCCATCCCTCCCCCTGCACCTTAGTCTAGCATCTGTAGAAACTTGAGTAGTGAAGTCTTCTGTTTTATGTCACAGCTTCTCTTTAGTTTCTTTTCACCATCAGTCCCGGGGGAGTCTCAGGAACATTCTCCCGATATCCTGAAGCTGTTGGCACCTCACCCTAGATTAAAGGAACACGTAGAGTCAATGGCTACTGAAGGCACCAGCCATAATCTACCAAAGTTGTCACAGGTAAAACTCAACTCACCCAGCTCGCTCATGATCCTTCGTTTGGCTCTTTTGTGGGCACACAAGAAGTGAGCCCTACCTCTCCTACTTTGGTTCCTGAGGGAAAAAGAAAGATGGAGTTGATAATGGCTGTGTCCTTTGCTTAAAACTACAACTGGGAATTTCAGGCATGGTCCGAAAGTTTATGAATTTATTATATTTGTAGTCTTGGTCAGATCCGGA